>NC_057811.1:177191216-177307518 GCF_018294505.1 Triticum aestivum
TGCACAGAAGGCTTATGTCCTTAATGCACCGCTCGGTGTGCTGAAAGTCGAGCGTCGTTTGTGGATGTTGTGAACATCTGACATACACGTTTTGATGACTACGTGATAGTTCAGTGTGTGATGCTAACTGTTTAAAATTGTGGCACCAAAGACGGTTTTGAAACGTCGCAGAACATATGAGATGTTCCAAAGACTGAAATTGGGATTTCAGACTAGTGCCCACGTCAAGAGGTATGAGACCTCTGACAAGTTTCTTAAGCCTGCAAACTAAGGGAGAAAAGCTCAATCGTTGAGCATGTGCTCAGATTGTCTGAGTACTACAATCGCTTGAATCGAGTGGGAGTTAATCTTCCAGATGAGATAGTGATGGTTCTCCATAGTCACTGACACCAAGCTATTAGAGCTTCGTGATGAACTATAACATATCAGGGATAGACATGATGATCCTTGAGCAACTCGCGATGTTTGACACCGCGAAAGTAGAAATCAAGTAGGAGGATCAATTGTTGATGGTTAGTAAAACCACTAGTTTCAAGAAGGGCAAGGGCAAGAAGGGATACTTCATGAAACGGCAAATCAGTTGCTGCTCCAGCGAAGAAACCCAAGGTTGAACCCAAACCCGAGACTAAGTGCTTCTGTAATGAGGGGAACGGTCACTGAAGCAGAACTACCCTAGATACTTGGTAGATGAGAAGGCGGGCAAGGTCGACAGATGTATATTGGATATACATTATATTAATGTGTACTTTACTAGTACTCCTAGTAGCACCAGGGTATTAGATACCGGTTTGGTTGCTAAGTGTTGGTAACTCGAAATAAAAGGCTACGGAATAAAGGGAGACTAGCTAAAGGTGAGATGATGATATGTGTTGGAAGTGTTTCCAAGGTTGATGTGATCAAACATCGCACGCTCCCTCTACCATCGAGATTGGTGTTAAACCTAAATAATTGTTATTTGGTGTTTGCGTTGAGCATAGACATGATTAGATTATGTTTATCGCAATACGGTTATTCATTTAAGGAGAATAATGGTTACTCTGTTTATTTGAATAATACCTTCAATGGTCTTGCACCTAAAATGAATGGTTTATTGAATCTCGATCGTAGTGATACACATGTTCATGCCAAAAGATATAAGATAGTAATGATAGTACCACATACTTGTGGCACTGCCATTTGAGTCATATTGGTATAAAACGCATGAAGAAGCTCCATGTTGATGGATCTTTGGACTCACTCGTTTTTTGAAAAGTTTGAGACATGCGAACCATGTCTATTGGTTTATACGCATGAAGAGACTCCATACAGATGGATCGTTTGGACTCACTTGATTTTGAATCACTTGAGACATGCAAATCATACCACATGGGCAAGATGACTGAAAGGCCTCGTTTTCAGTAAGATGAAACAAGAGAGCAACTTGTTGGAAGTAATACATTTGATGTGTGCAGTCCAATGAGTGCTGAGGCATGCAGTGGATATCGTTATGTTCTTACTTCACAGATGATTTGAGTAGATGCTGAGTATATTTACTTGATGAAACACAAGTCTGAATTATGGAAAGGTTCAAGTAATTTCAGAGTGAAGTTGAAGATCGTCGTGACAAGAGGACAAAATGTCTGTGATATGATCATAGAGATGAATATCTGAGTTACGAGTTTGGCACACAATTAAGACATTGTGGAAATTGTTTCACAACTAATACCGCCTGGAACACCATAGTGTGATGGTGTGTCCGAACATCATAACTGCACCCTATTGGATATGGTGCATACCATGATGTCTCTTATCAAATTACACTATCGTTTATGGGTTAGGCATTAGAGACAACCGCATTCACTTTAAATAGGGCACCACACAACTCCGTTGAGACGACACCGTATGAACTATGGTTGAGAGAAACCTAAGCTGTCGTTTCTTAAAAGTTTGGGGCTGCGACGCTTATGTGAAAAAGTTTCAGGCTGATAAGCTCGAACCCAAAGCGGATAAATGCATCTTCATAGAATACCCAAAACAGTTGGGTATACCTCCTATTTCAGATCTGGAAGCAAAAGTGATTGTTTCTAGAAACGGGTCCTTTCTCGAGGAAAAATTTCTCTCAAAAGAATTGAGTGGGAGGATGGTGGAGACTTGATGAGGTTATTGAACCATGACTTCAACTAGTGTGTAGCAGGGCACAGGAAGTTGTTCCTGTGGCACCTACACCAATTGAAGTGGAAGCTTATGATAGTGATCATGAAACTTCGGATCAAGTCACTACCAAACCTCGTAGGTCGACAAGGATGCGTACTACTTCAGAGTGGTACATAATCCTGTCTTGGAAGTCATGTTGCTAGACAACAATGAGCCTACGAGCTATGGAGAAGCGATGGTGGGCCCGGATTCTGATGAATGGCTCGAGGCCATAAAATCCGAGAGAGGATCCATATATAAAAACAAAGTATAGACTTTGGAAGAACTACTTGATGGTCGTAAGGCTGTTGGGTGCAGATGGATTTTAAAGGGAAAACAGACAATGATGGTAAGTATCACCATTAAGAAAGCTCGACTTGTCGTTAAGATATTTTCTGACAAGTTCAAGGAGTTGACTACGATGAGACTTTCTCACTCGTAGCGATGCTAAGAGTCTGTTGGAATTATATTAGCAGTTACTGCATTATTTATGAAATCTTGCAGATAGGATGTCAAAAACATTGTTTCCTCGACGATTTTCTTGAGGAAAGGTTGTATGTGATACAACCAGAAGGTTTTGTCAATCCTGAAAGATGCTAACAAGTATGCAAAGCTCCAGCAATCCTTCTAAGGACTAAGCATCTCAGAGTTGGAATGTACGCTTTGATGAGATGATCAAAGATTTTGGGTTTTTACAAAGTTTATGAGAAACTTGTATTTCCAAAGAAGTGAATGGGAGCACTATAGAATTTTTTGATGAGTATATGTTGTTAACATATTGTTGATCAGAAATGATGTAGAATTTCTGGAAAGCAGACAGGGTTATTTGAAAAGTGTTTTTAATGGAAAACCTGGATTAAGCTACTTGAACATTGAGCATCAAGATCTATAAGGATAGATCAAAAACGCTTAATAGTACTTTCAAATGAATACATACCGTGACAAGATTTTGAAGGAGTTCAAGATAGATCAGCAAAGAAGGAGTTCTTGGCTGTGTTACAAGCTGTGAGTATTGAGTAAGACTCAAGACCTAACCACGGCAGAAGAGGGAGAAAGGACGAAGGTCGTCCCCTATGCTTTAGACGTAGGCTCTACAGTATGCTATGCTGTGTGCCGCACCTGAAGTGTGACTTGCCATGAGTCAGTCAAGGGGTACAAGAGTGATCCAGGAATGGATCACATGACAGCGGTCGAACTTATCCTTAGTAACTAGTGTACTAAGGAATTTTCTCGATTATGGAGGTGGTAAAAGAGTTCGTCGTAAAGGGTTACGTCGATGCAAACTTTGACACTAATCCGGATGACTCTGAGTAGTAAACCGGATTCGTATAGTAGAGCAGTTATTTGGAATAGCTCCAAGTAGCGCGTGGTAGCTGCATCTACAAGATGACATAGAGATTTGTAAAGCACACATGGATCTGAAAGGTTCAGACCCGTTGACTAATAACCTCTCTCACAAGCGAGATATGAACTAACCCCATGGGTGTTGGATTCGTTACAATCACATAGTGATGTGAACTAGATTATTGACTCTAGTGCAAGTGGGAGACTGTTGGAAATATGCCCTAGAGGCAATAATAAAATGGTTATTATTGTATTTCCTTGTTCATGATAATTGTCTATTGTTCATGCTATAATTGTATTAACTGGAAACCGTAATACATGTGTGAATACATAGACCACAACATGTCCCTAGTAAGCCTCTAGTTGACTAGCTCGTTCATCAATAGATGGTTATGGTTTCCTGACCATGGACATTGGATGTCATTGATAACGGGATCACATCATTAGGAGAATGATGTGATGGACAAGACCCAATCCTAAGCATAGCACAAGATCGTGTAGTTCGTTTGCTAAGAGCTTTTCTAATGTCAAGTATCATTTCCTTAAAAAGACCATGAGATTGTGCAACTCCCGGATACCATAGGAATGCTTTGGGTGTACCAAACGTCACAACGTAACTCGGTGGCTATAAAGGTACACTACAAGTATCTCCGAAAGTGTCTGTTGGGTTGGTACGAATCAAGACTGGGATTTGTCACTCCGTATGACGGAGAGGTATCTCTGGGCCCACTCGGTAATGCATCATCATAATGAGCTCAATGTGACTAAGTAGTTAGTCACGGGATCATGCATTACGGAACGAGTAAAGTGACTTGTCGGTAACGAGATTGAACGAGGTATTGGGATACCGGCGATCGAATCTCGGGCAAGTAACATACCGATAAACAAAGGGAATTGTATACGGGATTGATTGAATCCCCGACATCGTGGTTCATCCGATGAGATCATCGTGGAACATGTGGGAGCCAACATGGGTATCCAGATCCCGCTGTTGGTTATTGGCCGGAGAACGTCTCGGTCATGTCTGCATGGTTCCAGAACCCGTAGGGTCTACACACTTAAGGTTCGATGACGCTAGGGTTATAGGGAATAGATATACGTGGTTACCGAATGTTGTTTGGAGTCCCGGATGAGATCCCGGACGTCACGAGGAGTTCCGGAATGGTCCGGAGGTAAAGAATAATATATAGGAAGTGAGGTTTTGGCCACCGGAAGAGTTTCGGGCGTCACCGGTAATGTACCGGGACCACCGGAGGGTTCCGGGGTTCCACCGTGAGGGGCCACCAACCCCGGAGGCCTGCGTGGGCCAAGTGTGGGAAGGGACCAGCCCCTGAGTGGGCTGGTGCGCCTCCCACTAGGGCCCAAGGCGCAGCTTGGAGGGGAAAGGGGGAAACCCTAGGCGCAGATGGGCCTAAGGCCCACCCTAGGGCGCGCCCCCTTTCTCCCCCTCTTGGCCGCCCCTCCATCCCATCTAGGGCTGCCGCCCCCCCTAGGGGTGGGAACCCTAGAGGGGGCGCACCCTCCTCCCCTCCTCCTATAAATAGTGGGGGTTTTGGGGCTGCAGAAGACATGAGTCTCCCTCTCTCTTGGCGCAGCCCTACCCCTCTCCCTCCTCGACTCTCGCAGTGCTTGGCGAAGCCCTGCTAGAGTGCTACGCTCCTTCATCACCACCATGCCATTGTGCTGCTGCTGGACGGAGTCTTCCCTAACCTCTCCCTCTCTCCTTGCTGGATCAAGGCATGGGAGACGTCACCGGGCTGCATGTGTGTTGAACGCGGAGGCACCGTTGTTCGGTGCTTAGATCGGATTCGGCCGCGATCTGAATCGCTTCGTGTACGACTCCACCAACCGCGTTCTTGCAACGCTTCCGCATCGCGATCTTCAAGGGTATGAAGATGCACTCCCTCTCTCTCGTTGCTAGCATCTCCTAGATTGATCTTGGTGACACGTAGGAAAATTTTGAATTTCTGCTACGTTCCCCAACAATGTTGTCCTCCTCGGGCATCTCAAGTATAACAAAGTCAATCAAAATAGTAACATCAGCAACAACAACGGGCACATCCTCACAAATACCAATAGGTATGGCCGTTGATTTGTCAGCCATTTTGTGACGCCCCGAGACCGACGCTTCTGACGCCTTCCTTGTTTTCGTTGTCGCCGTGTGTTTTATTTGTTTGTTGCATTCATCATCGCATTGCATCCGCATGTTTTCATAAAACTTGTAGTTGCTCGTAGTTGCCGCATTCCCCTTGCCTTCGTTGACCGTTCCGAGACCAACCAGATTTTGTTTCCCTCTTGCATGGCTTCCTAACCTCTCTGCACACCCTGCAAACCCCTCGCGTGCGCATCCGAAACTTCTCCGAACCCGACCCAAGCAGTCATGACCGATGGGGCCGGATCATCCTCCAACATCTATAAAACATCTCCATTTTCTTATTTGGACTCCCCCAACATAATTGTCTCGACCATCCAATTTAAATCGGAAGGTCCTAACCTAGTTCTGTTTCCCTATATATAGTCCACCCACTTACCAAATCAGTCTAACCCTAGCCTAACCCTATTCCCCCTTGCGCCGCCACCCACTCTCGCATGTTCCTCGGGATCCTTCCCCGACCAACCCCCTTCTTCCTCGGATTCCTCCCGATCTCTCCACCCAACCAGCGAGCCTCCTCTCGATCCCTCCCAAATCAATCGCAGCAGCCTCGCTCTGTTCGAGAGGAGATCAGCCCCGAGACTTCCTTGCCTCGTCGCCCGCCCGCATGCTCGAGGACGCTCGAGGCCGTGCCTCCTCTTCAATCCTCTGCTCGATCTCGAGTGGATCGTAAGCACCAGCGCCTCCCCGCCGCCTTGCGCGTCGACGCCGCCGGCGACAACAGCAGCAGCAGGTCATGCCGCCGGCCTCATCCCGCTCCTCTCCTCCCCTGTATCTCCCTTCCTCCCCGTGCTTCTCTCTCTCACGTCTCCCTCTCGTTTCTCTGGCAGGAAACCCCATGACCGCGCCTGACCTACGCCAAGCTCCGCCGCCGCCGTCCCGTGCGCGCCTCCAGTCTTCCCCGCCTGGATCTGGCGCCCTTCGTCCATCCTCGCAGGAGTCGCACCAAGTTCCCCTGCATCGAGCGGGACAACCCCGCGTTGACCCCGCGCCTCGCCCGTTCCAGTCGAGACGCTCGAACCTCCTCTGCTTCCCTCTCGCCCGCACGTGCCGCATCGACCTCCCCTGCTCCGTTCATCGTCGTCTCTGCCAGATCCGGCGAGTCCCTGCACCCCGGCCTTGTCCCTGGCTCCAGGTCGCCGCGCCACCCCACCGGAGACCGCCAAGTCCATCGCCGACCTCCCCTGCTTCTGCGTGCGAGCACGCGAGGACGATGACCGCAGCGCCAAGTCCCGCTCGGTTCAGCCCGCTCCGTTGACCGCGCCTTCCTCACCCGCGTGGACCGCTCCATGCCTCCAGGCTCAGCTGGGCTTGGCCCAATGTGAGCAACCCTCGCCCAGATCCAGATTCATCCCAGTGCATGTTTTTTCCTTCCTGCGAATTTGTCTAATTATCCAGAGTTGGTAGAATTGCAGAAAAACCCTCTAACTTCATGCATATAATTACTCATGAACTATGTATCATATGTAAATAATTTATATATGCAAAATGCTTAGAATTTTATCTAGTTTCATAATATGCTGCTTTCATCCATGTTTAAAATGTTTAAACTTGTTGTTTGTTTAATTTTACATAAATGCCATGTTAAAATGATTTATTTCATAACTAATTAACCGTAGCTCCAAATTTAATAAACTTTATATGTAAATGGGGTAGAAAAATGCATAGATTAACATGGTGTACTTTTTGTACTGTTTAATAACATTAAAATATGTTTTAGGGCAGAACAGTAGCTAATTCGAAAAATGGACATGGGGATTTTCCAGAATTGTTGTTTGTTGTTCCGGCCTCATTTAAACTTGCCTAGATAGGTAGTTTTCATATGCTTCACCCCTTTGCCATGTTTAATAACATTTAATATTGTTGGGTACATAACCGAGAGAGAACTAAATAATTGATGTGGTGTTTCTTCAATATGCAATTCATTGCATATTGCGCTCCACCTAATTTGTAGTATTGTTTGTGCACTTTGCCATGCCATGCCTCATTAAACCGGACATGCATCATACTTGATTGTGCATCATGCCATGTTTATGTGATGCTTGTTTAGCATGTTGATTGCTTCTTTCCGGTTTGCTTCTCTCGTTAGCTTCGGTTTCGTTCCGGAGTTGTGAGGATTCGTTCGACTACGTCCGCTTGTCTTCTTCATGGACTCGTTCTTCTTCCTTGCGGGATCTCAGGCAAAGATAACCATTACCCTCGATATCACTTCTATCTTTACTTGCTAGTTGTTCGTTCTATCGCTATGTTGCGCTACCTACCACTTTTTTATCATGCCTCCCATATTGCCATGTCAAGCCTCTAACCCACCGTCCTAGCAAACCGTTGTTTGGCTAAGTTACCGCTTTTGCTCAGCTCCCTCTTATAGCGTTGCTAGTTGCAGGTGAAGATGAAGCTGGTTCCATGTTGGAACATGATGATGTTGGGATATCACAATATCTCTTATTTTAATGAATGCATCTATATACTTGGTAAAGGGTGGAAGGCTCAACCTTATGCCTGGTGTTTTGTTCCACTCTTGACGCCCTAGTTTCCGTCATACCGGTGTTATGTTCCTTGATTTTGCGTTCCTTACGCGGTTGGGCTTATGGGACCCCCTTGACAGTTCACTTTGAATAAAACTCCTCCAGCAAGGCCCAACCTTGGTTTTAACATTTGTCACCTAAGCCTTTTTCCCTTGGGTTCTATAGACTCAAGGGTCATCTTTATTTTAACCCCCCCCCCCGGGCTAGTGCTCCTCTGAGTGTTGGTCCAAACTACAGCCCTTTGCAGCGCCACCTCGGGGAAACTTGAGGTCTGGTTTTAGTTGTACGGATTGCTCATCCGGTGTGCCCTGAGAACGAGATATGTGCAGCTCCTATCGGGATTTGTCGGCACATTCGGGTGGTCTTGCTGGTCTTGTTTTACCATTGTTGAAATGTCTTGTAACCGGGATTCCGAGTCTGATCGGGTTATTCCGGGAGAAGGAATATCCTTCATTGATCGTGAGAGCTTGTGATGGGCTAAGTTGGGACACCCCTGCAGGGTATAAACTTTCGAAAGCCGTGCCCGCGGTTATTTGGCAGATGGAAATTTTCTAATCTCCAGTTGTAGAGAACTTGACACTTGACTTAATTAAAATGCATCAACCGCGTGTGTAGCCGTGATGGTCTCTTTTCGGCGGAGTCCAGAAAGTGAACACGGTTTGGGTTATGTATGAACGTAAGTAGTTTCAGGATCACTTTTTGATCACCCCTAGCTTCTTGACCGTTGCATTGCTTCTCTTCTCGCTCTTATTTGCGTGTGTTAGCCACCATATATGCTTAGTTCTTGCTGCAGCTCCACCCCATTACCCCATCCTACCCATAAGCTTAAATAGTCTTGATCTCGCGGGTTTTGAGATTGCTGAGTCCTCGTGACTCACA
Source organism: Triticum aestivum (assembly GCF_018294505.1). Taxonomy (NCBI): domain Eukaryota; kingdom Viridiplantae; phylum Streptophyta; class Magnoliopsida; order Poales; family Poaceae; genus Triticum; species Triticum aestivum. The sequence continues at coordinate 177,200,289 of NC_057811.1, forward strand.
GATACTACGAAAACAGTTGCAGGTGTCGACGATACCATTGCAGGTGACGCAACCGAGTTCAAGTGGGAGTTCGACGAGGACCTTGGTCATTCCTATGTTTTCTTTTCCTGTTGATCAGTAGTGGAGCTCAGTTGGGACGATCGGGGATCTAGCATTTGGGGTTATCTTCTTTTCTTTTGTATTTGAGCGTAGTCGGTCTATGTGTGTACTCTGATGATGTATGATTTCCTTAAGTATTGTGTGAAGTGGCGATTATAAGCCAACTCTTTATCCCATTCTTGTTCATTACATGGGATTGTGTGAAGATGACCCTTCTTGCGACAAAACCACCATGCGGTTATGCCTCTAAGTCGTGCCTCGACACGTGGGAGATATAGCCGTACCGTGGGTGTTACACATTTGCAAAGATATTTCAGTAGGTGTGAGTTTATTCAAGTCAAGTCTTTTATATAAAGATAAAGGCATAACACTAACACCAGCTCCTAAATCACACAAAGCAGTTTTCACATAATTCTTTTTGATAGAGCAAGGTATAGTTGGTATTCCCGGATCTCCAAGTTTTTTGTAACATCCCAAATTTTCAATTTGGAATGTTATACATAGATCATACAATGCATAGCATATTTTTCTTGCATTTTGACAAATCCTCGATAAATCCTAAGCAACTCAAGGACCCTCAGAGAGAGTTGGGGATTTTCTCGATTTTTCATATTTGATTTTATCAAATAATAAAACGAGGATTTTGGTTTTAATTATTTTCTCTCCGGGAAAAATATTTCATTAAAAAATAAACGAGAGGAGAAAATATGACTTCTCCAAAACAATTGAAATACTGGAGGAAAAATATTAAAATCATATATTGGATTTTATCCGGATTTTATTTGCAATTTTAATTGCATTAAAAAATTGCACGTTTTCAAAACAGCATTTTTGTGTCAAAAAAATGTTCACCCTGTTCTAATTATTTTAACTAGACGGGGAAAATTTGTTTTATATTTTTTTGGATTTTTATTTATTTTTCTATGAATTCTTTTCGGCGGAATGTTTAAAAAAAACGCGCCGCGCCCGACCGGGCGGAGGCCCAGCCGAGCGGCCGGCCCAGCCGCGTCGTCTCCTCCCCGCGTACGCCAGCGCCGCCGCCGCCCGAGTCCGTGGCGAGCACGGGAGCCGCCGCCGCCTTGCCCCCTCCTCCAAGCAGGCCCCCCTCCTTATATACCCCGCCGCCGCCCCCTCCCTCGCCACCCCGAGCCCCGCCCAAGCTGCCGCCGCCGGAAGCCCGCAGCGCCGCCGCCCCGCTCGCCGAACCCCGCCGCCGTTCGCCGCCCCAAGCCCGCCCGAGCCCCCGACGGAGCCCAGCCGAGCCCCGTCGGAGCCCCGTTCCGACGAGGTACCGACTCGCCGTCGTTTGCCGGTTTTCTAAAAAAAACCGTTCGTTTAAAAAAAACCTAGATCGGTTTATTTCTTCGGTTTTATTATTTAGTGAACATTCACCGACCCGTTCGTTTTAACGAACGCGTTCGTCGGATTTTCTCTGTTAACGAACGTCCGTTCGTTAACGTTCGTCAGTTTTCTTTTTCGTCAGATTTTTCCGCGATTATCTCAGATCTCGATTTCTGATCGGATCTTCGTTTTCGTTTAACTTTTCGCTCGTTTATCGGAATCAGGCGATTCAAGCGCCTAGAGTTTCGTCTCGAAATTCTCTTTCTGTTTAACCTACTCAAACAAGTTTTTGCTACTGTAAAATTTGACCTAGATCCAGATTAGTAAACGAAGCTTGTTTCTTTCGCCGTTTGACTTTCGTTGCTTCGTTCGAGTTGATTCTTTTTGCAAACCGGAGTTCTTAAGTTGAACTTTCTGGTTGGATCTTTCATTCGAGTTTTACCTGTGTGCATTAGATGAGTACTTATTGTTTGCTTGTTTGTTTGCGATAGAGTACCCGGAGTGCGCCGCTTGTTACTTCGAATCGCTAGGTTTCGCGGATCATCAGCAAGGCAAGTAACACTTTGATCATACCCTTCCATACCCAGTTTTTATTGCATTAGATCACTCCTCAAACACTGCATGGTTAGGATCTAATTAAATTGTGGGTTTTGGGATGTAGTTGAGGTAGTACCTATTACCTGTTTTATTTATCAAACCCTTGAGAGTTACTTCTACGTTGCTATTATATTGCCATGCTATGCTCGTAGATGTGGATTGGGTTTGAGAGATTTACATGACAGATGTGAGATTGTTAATTAATGGTTTACTTAAGGTGGCAACTAAAAACTCACATCTGGGTGGATTGAGGTACCTGGGTATTCCAGGATTGCCTGTTTTTCTTTTGGACCGCCACCCAGGCTCAAAGGGATCATAAGGTTATTCATGCTAGAAACTTCCGTGTGCAGCCACAAGCTATTATGGGCTCTAGCATAGTTGATTAAGTTGTGTGAACACTTACAGTGGTAGACTAGCAGATGTAGGGGAAAGTAGGTGTAACTGTCTACCCATACGTAAGGTGCAAACACTCCTGAAAGACTGTGTCTCGATCATCCGTTACTCAAACACCATGTAGTGCGAGTAATCCAACGGAGGAGATCGAGTCTTGTGGGGAAAAGTGCGCAAACCTCTGCAGAGTGTACAAACTAATCATGGTTAGCCGTGTCCCCGGTTATGGACAACTTGAGTATCTAGTACTTGGATTATCTTGTGAATCTCATCACCATGTTACTTCTAATTAATTTTGTTGGGTTAATGATGATTTTTTTAATTGGGATTGAGATGCTGTCAACCATCTCAATGTAACATCCCAAATTTTCAATTTGGAATGTTATACATAGATCATCATTTGCATATCATGTTTTGTTGCATTTTGACAAATCCTCGATAAATCCTAAGCAACTCAAGGACCCTCGGAGAGAGTTGGGGATTTTCTCGAATTTTCTTATTTGATTTTTCAAACGAGGATTGGGATTTTAATTATTTTTCTCTCCGGAAAAATATTTCGATTTTAAATAAACGAGAGGAGAAAATATGACTTCCCCAAAAAACATTGAAATACTGGAGGAAAAATGTTAAAAACATTATTTGGAATTTATTGGATTTTATTTGCATTTTTATTGCATTTAAAAATATGCATGTTTTCAAAATATTTATTTTTGATTTTAAAAATGTTCACCCTATTCTAGATTTTCTAACAAGACGGGGAAAATGTATTTCATATTTTTCTGATTTATATTTATTTTTCTACGCAATATTTTCCGCGGAACTTATTTTAAAAAAACGCGCCCGCGCCGGCTGGGCCGAGCCCAACCGACGGCCCGCCCGCGCTCTCCTTCCTCCCCACGACGCCGCCGGAGTCCGGGAGCGCCACGACGCCGCCGCCGCCTCGGTAGCCCCTTCCCCAAGCCGGAGCACCCCCCCTTCGTTTTCGCCATCACCGCCGCCGGAGGAGCCCGCCGCCGCCGCCGCATCTAGCCGCCGCCGCCGCCCGCCTTTTGCCTCGCCGCCGTCGCCGAGCCCCGCCCCCTCGCCGCCGGAGCCGCCGCCCCGAGCCCCGCACCCTCGCCACCGAGCCCCGCCCGCAAGAGCCCCTCGCCGGAGCCCCGCCACGAGGTACTGCCGCCGGCCGTCTTCAACGTTGACCGGTTTTCTGAAAAAAAAACCTTTTGTTTTAAAAAAAACCCTAGATCGGTTTTTTTTTCGGTTTTCTTATTTTACGAGCGTTCACCGAACCGTTCGTTTTAACGAACGCGTTCGTCGGTTTTTCTCTGTTAACGAACGTCCATTATTTAACCGTTCGTCCGTTTTTCTTTTTCGTCGGATTTTCTCGTTATTTTCTCAGATTCGATTTCTGATCGAATTTTCGAATCTGTTTAACTTCTCGCTCGTTTATCGGAATCAGGCGATTCAAGCGCCTAGAGTTTCGTCTCGAAATTCTCTTTCCGTTTAACCTACTCAAACAAGTTTTTGCTACAGTAAAAAATGACCTAGATCCAGATTAGCAAACGAAGTTTCTTTCTTTCGCCGTTTGACTTTCGTTGTTTCTTTCGAGTTGATTCTTTTTGCAAACCGGAGTTCTTAAGTTGAACTTTCTGGTTGGATCTTTCTTTCGAGTTTTACCTGTGCATTAGATGAGTACTGATTGTATGCTTGTTTGTTTGCGATAGAGTACCCGGAGTGTGCCGCTTGTTACTTCGACTCGCTAGGTTTTGCGGATCATCAGCAAGGCAAGTAACACTTTGATCATACCCCGTTCATACCCAGTTTTAATGCATTAGATCTATTCCTCACACATTGCATGATTAGGATCTAATTAAACTGTGGGTATTGGGAAGTAGTTGAGGTAGTACCTATTACCTGTTCATATATCAAACCCTCGGGAGTTACTTCTACGTTGCTTTTATTATTGCCATGCTATGCTCGTAGACGTGGATTGGGTTTGAGTGAAATTCATGACAGATGTGAGTGTTTAATAATGGTTCAACTTAAGGTGGCAACTAAAACTCACATCTGGGTGGATTGAGGCACCTGGAGAACCCAGTGTTGTCTGTATGTATAAGGTCCGCCACCCAGGCTCAAAGGGATCATAAGATTATTCATGCTAGAAACTTCCGTGTGCAGCCGCAAGCTATTATGGGCTCTAGCATAGCTGAGTAGGTTACAGGATCTCTTGAAGAGGTGGACTAGCAGATGTAGGGGAAGTAGGTGTACCGGTCCATCCAGAGTAGAGAGTGACTGTTTCTGAAAGACTGTGTCTCGGTCATCCGTTTCTCAAACAACATGCAGTGCGAGAATCAAGCGGAGGCGATCGAGTCTTGTGGGGAAAAGTGCACAAACCTCTGCAGAGTGTACAAACTGATCATGATTAGCCGTGTCCCCGGTTATGGACAACTTGAGTATCTAGTACCTGGATTATCATTTGAATCTCATCACCGTGATACTTATAATTAATTTTGTTGGGTTAATGATGTTACTTAATTGGGATTGAGTTGGAGGTACCTTCTCAATGTTTCAACCACCATGATAGTTAAATAAAATTTATTCCTTTGCAGTAGGATAAAATTGGCTTTTCGCAAAAACTGTAACCATAGAGCCTTTCCACCAGCCATATATGCATATAGTATAGCCTTATCATTGTTCATTGTTCTCTATGTGTTGCTTTGCCAGCATATTCTATGTGCTGACCCGTTTCGGGCTGCAACGTTTCATGTTGCAGACTTTTCAGACGACGAGTAAGGTGCCTTAGGTCGTGGTCTTATACTCAGTGATGCCGCTGGAGTTGATGGACTCACTTATCTTCCAAGTCTTCCGCTGTTATCGTTATTAGATGGCCTTAAGCCATGTTTATCATACTTAATCTCTTTGGAGATATTCGATGTAATAAGTGTGTGATTGCTACTCTGTTATAAATCCTCCATTTGTACTGTGCGTGTCAGCATTACTGATCCAGGGATGACACTGGTGCACAGCAGCACAGGCCATTTGAGGTCTGGTCGCTACAAAGTTGGTATCAGAGCACACGCTGACTATAGGACACGACCACTAAGCTTAAGCCCTAGAAAACTTCTCTCTTCTCATTTCTGACTCCTCTCCACTTTCTACTCTTTTAGGAATGGCGAATGCAAGGAGCAAGTTCATGCAACCAGATGAAGACACGCCGTTTGGACGACACTTGAAGGAAGTCACCAAGTACTTGAACATAGGAATACCAAGCGTCACCGGAACCTACAACGCTACATTACCTGAAGAGGAGAGCTGGAAGATTCAAGTTATCATTCCAGGAAGGACGTTTGCGCCAATTACGGAACCCATGAGATTGGTTTTCGAAGCACCAACTTGGAGTTTAGGGAAGAGCATGGCCGCACATATCGCCATGGGACGCATTGGAGAAGTCTATCACCAGGAGCTTAAGGATACAATTTATCAAATTTGTGGACGTCGAGACGCGCAATGGGAGATGATCAAGACCAAGAAGGATGGATCAATTGCAGCTTTCATCCAGGAGCAGAACCAACATATTCGACGCCAGGAGAACCAGATGTGCACGGACAAGGAAGAACTGAAGAAGGCATTCACGAAGATCAAGGAACTCCAAGAAGAACTCAAGACTACACGCGAAGATTATTTGGAGGAAATCAACGCACTAGTCGGGAAGATTGACGACCTGGAGAATAAGATTGGAGCATCCGTGGGAAATCCAGTGCCAAAAGCAGAAGTCGACGAATGCACTTGTCCGGATAACTACATCATCATCGACGACACCGACTCGGAACCAAGTGAAGACGAATGGATCAATGAAGCTGGAGCAGACATCATGGAGTCTTCAACGGATCAGAATTTTTAGTAGACTACCATATCAGTAGTAGTTTTTCCCCCATTTAGTAGTATAGCTCAAGCACTTTGTAACGCTAGATAGATCGATTGTTTTGCCTTGTTTGGATTGATTGAGTGATATTGATTGAATTTGTCTCATGAGCATATGGGTAGTGTTTTCTCTCTAGACCTCATTCTATTCTTAATTCTCATCTTTTCTAAACCTATCAGATGCCTCCGAGACGCGACACCGGATTTGTTTTCCCGCCAGAGATCACCCAGTTGATTCAGCAACAGAATGCCTTGATGCAAGTGTTAGTTCAGAACCAAGGCAACAACAACAACAACCCACCGCCACCACCACCTGTTGATCACTTAGCCCGTTTCTTAAGGCTAAACCCGCCGGTGTTTTCCAGTAGCACCGAGCCGATTGTAGCAGATGATTGGCTCCGCAAAGTTGGAAGGGAGTTGACCACTGCAGGATGCACAGATGCGGAAAGAGTGCGTTTTGCCGCACATCAGCTTGATGGACCCGCAGCATCATGGTGGGAGAATTATACAGCCACGCACCCTATTGACACTGTCACATGGGACCAGTTTCAGCAAGCTTTCCGTACAGCTCATGTTTCAGCAGGAGCTATGGCTATGAAGAAGCGTGAGTTTCGCAACCTACGCCAAGGAGGACGCACCGTAGGCCAGTATGTGGAAGATTTCAGTAAGTTAGCACGTTATGCACCAGATGACGTTGCTACGGATGCTGCCAAGCAGGAGAAATTTCTGGAAGGATTGAATGATGAGCTGAGTATGCAGTTGATGGTAGCAACTTTCAACAACTACCAGGAGCTGGTAGATAGAGCTCTCATGATTGAAGGGAAGCAACAGCAGATTGAAAACCGCAAGAGGAAGTATGGACAAGGGAAGTACAATTCTGGAGCCCAGCAGAAGCCACGATTTACCCCGAAGCCGGGAGGACAGTTTCAGCATACCCATGGAGGAGGTAGTTCGCACAACCATAATGGCTCCAAGAATGGTAATGGGAATGGAGGAGGAAACGGACAGAACCGCACCAACCCATCTACCCCAACCAAGAGAGATCTAAGTCACATTACTTGTTTCAAGTGCCAGAAGACGGGACATTATGCAACTGATTGTCCCGAAGCCCAAAATGGAAATGGCAATGGAAGCTCTGGGAAGAAGCCGAACCCGTTCAACAAAGGACATGTGAACCACGTGAGCGTGGAGGAGATTGAAGCTCAGCCTGATGCAGTAATAGGTAAGTTTTTGGTTAAGTCATTTACTGCAACTGTTCTTTTCGATACTGGTGCATCGCATTCATACATATCAAGGGGATTCGTAAACAAGTTTAAGATGTCCACCCAAGTTCTCAAAAGCCCCATGTTAGTAACCTCGCCAGGAGCAGAGTATATGGCCACCCAAGGATGTTTTCAGATACCGTTGGCCATTGGAAGGCATGTTTTCCCCTCAGACCTCATTGTTTTGGAATCGCAAGGTTTGGATGTGATTTTGGGAATGGATTGGCTATCGTTGTATGGAGGAAACATCGATTGTGCCAGCAAGACTATTTTGCTTACCACCCCGGAAGGAAAAAGGATCAAGTATGTATCCAGGCATATGCCGAAGAGGACTCAAGTGAATTCCTTATCAGGAGTTGTACAGGAGGAAGTACCAGTGGTGAAGGATTATCCGGATGTATTTCCAGAAGAGTTGCCAGGCATGCCACCAGATAGAGACATTGAGTTCTTGATTGAACTTTTGCCAGGCACAGGGCCAATATCTAAGAGACCGTACAGGATGCCCGCAAAGGATTTGGAGGAAATTAAGAAGCAGATCAAGGAGTTACTGGATAAAGGCTATATTCGCCCAAGTTCGTCACCTTGGGGATCACCAGTACTTCTAGTGGAGAAGAAAGATGGATCACTAAGGATGGTTGTTGATTACCGAGGATTGAATGAAGTGACCATCAAAAACAAGTACCCACTGCCGATGATCAATGATTTGTTTGACCGCCTGCAAGGAGCTAAAGTATTTTCCAAGATCGATCTACGATCAGGATACCATCAGTTAAAGATTCGAGAGCAGGATATACCCAAGACGGCATTTACCACCAGATATGGATTGTATGAGTATACCGTTATGTCATTTGGACTGACTAACGCACCGGCCTATTTCATGAACCTGATGAACAAAGTGTTTATGGAGTTTTTGGATAAGTTCGTCGTGGTGTTCATTGATGATATTTTAATCTTTTCCAAGGATGAAGAAGAGCATGAGGAGCATTTACGATTGGTACTTGAGAAGCTCAGAGAACATCAGTTATATGCCAAGTTCAGCAAATGTGAGTTTTGGTTGAAGGAAGTTGGATTCCTTGGACATGTTATTTCTGGAGAAGGAATAGCAGTAGACCCTGCCAAGGTTGACACAGTGACAAGTTGGGAATCACCCACTACAGTTGGAGAAATCCGGAGTTTTCTTGGACTTGCAGGATACTACCGGAGATTTATCGAGAATTTCTCAAGGATTGCTAAGCCCATGACTGAGCTATTGAAGAAGGACACCAAATTCAATTGGACTGAGGAATGTGAAGCTAGTTTCCAGGAGTTGAAGAAACGATTGGTTACATCACCAGTGTTGATTCTGCCAGATCAACGCAAGGACTATGAAGTTTATTGCGACGCTTCTCGTCGAGGACTTGGAGCAGTGCTTATGCAGGAAGGAAGAGTTGTTTCGTATGCTTCACGACAACTTAAACCCCATGAGAAGAATTATGCTACGCATGATTTGGAATTAGCAGCCGTGGTGCATGCATTGAAGACATGGAGACATTTTCTCATCGGAAACCATTGTGAGGTGTACACGGATCACAAGAGTTTGAAGTACATTTTCACGCAGAAGGAGTTAAACCTCAGACAGAGGAGATGGTTGGAGCTCATCAAAGACTATGATATGAGATTGCATTATCACCCTGGAAAGGCTAACGTAGTAGCAGACGCGTTGAGCCGCAAGAGTCATGTCAACACCCTCATGACAGGAGAGTTACCTCAGGAGTTAGCCGAGGACCTACGTGAGCTATGTTTGGAGATAGTCCCTAGAGGCTATTTAGCGACATTGGAGATTCAGTCTACCTTGATGGAAAGGATCAGAGAAGCTCAGAAGACAGACAAGGAGATTGAAGAGATAAAGGAGAAGATGAGCAAAGGAAAAGCCAAGGGATTTCGTGAGGATGAGCACGATACCTTATGGTTCGAGGACCGCGTATATGTGCCAAATGATCCGGAGATCAGGAAGTTGATTTTGCAAGAAGCCCATGATTCACCGTACTCGATTCACCCAGGGAATACCAAGATGTATTTGGATTTGAAGAATACTTTCTGGTGGACCGGAATGAAGAAGGATATTGCGGAGTTTGTAGCAGTTTGTGATGTATGTCAGAGAGTGAAGGCAGAGCATCAGAAGCCAGCAGGATTGCTACAACCATTGCCGATACCCGAATGGAAGTGGGATAAAATAGGCATGGATTTTATCACAGGATTACCCAGGACTCGTTCAGGCTATGACTCGATATGGGTTGTAGTCGACCGTTTGACGAAAGTGGCTCATTTCATTCCAGTGAAGACCACTTACACCAGTGCTAAGTTGGCAAAGATATACATGACCAGGATAGTATGTTTGCATGGAGTTCCGAGGACCATTGTATCAGACAGAGGAACCCAATTTACCTCGAAGTTTTGGAAGCAGTTACATGAAACATTGGGAACCAGGCTGGAATTTAGTACAGCATTTCACCCGCAGACAGATGGACAGACCGAGAGAGTCAACCAGATTTTGGAGGACATGTTGAGAGCATGTGCACTAGATTATGGATCTAGTTGGGACGACAATTTGCCATATGCGGAGTTTTCATATAACAACAGTTATCAAACCAGTTTGAAGATGGCCCCTTTCGAAGCTTTGTACGGAAGGAGGTGTAGAACACCGTTGTTATGGGACGAAGTTGGAGACCGTCAGTTGTTTGGACCAGATTTGATTAAGGAGTCTGAACAGAAAGTGAAGTTGATTCGCGATAGGCTCAAGGTAGCCCAGTCCAGGCAGAAGAGTTATGCTGATTCTAAACGCAAGGAGACAGTTCACGAAATCGGAGACAGAGTGTATCTTCGAGTATCACCACTTCGAGGAGTAAAGCGCTTTGGAGTTAAGGGAAAGTTAGCGCCTCGTTTTATCGGACCATACAGAGTGTTGGAACGTATGGGAGAAGTTGCCTACAAGCTGGAATTGCCCGAAGGATTGTCTGAAGTACATGATGTATTTCACGTTTCGCAGTTGAAGAAGTGCCACGCAGAGATGGCTGAGATACCACTGAGAGATACTGTGCCACTGGAAGCGATTCAGTTGGAAAGTGATTTGACCTATGAGGAGAAGCCAGTTAAGATTCTCGAGTATGCCAGCCGAGTTACCCGCAGCAAGGTTATCAAGTTTTGCAAAGTTCAGTGGAGTCACCACACAGAAGATGAGGCCACCTGGGAGCGAGAGGAAGATCTACGGAAAAACCACTCCCACCTGTTTTCTAGCCAACCCGAATCTCGAGGGCGAGATTCATCTTAAGGGGGGTAGGTTTGTAACATCCCAAATTTTCAATTTGGAATGTTATACATAGATCATCATTTGCATATCATGTTTTGTTGCATTTTGACAAATCCTCGATAAATCCTAAGCAACTCAAGGACCCTCGGAGAGAGTTGGGGATTTTCTCGAATTTTCTTATTTGATTTTTCAAACGAGGATTGGGATTTTAATTATTTTTCTCTCCGGAAAAATATTTCATTTTAAATAAACGAGAGGAGAAAATATGACTTCTCCAAAACATTGAAATACTGGAGGAAAAATGTTAAAAATCATTATTTGGAATTTATTGGATTTTATTTGCAATTTTTATTGCATTTAAAAATATGCATGTTTTCAAAATATTTATTTTTGATTTTAAAAATGTTCACCCTATTCTAGATTTTCTAACTAGACGGGGAAAATTTATTTCATATTTTTCTGATTTTTATTTATTTTTCTACGCAATATTTTCCGCGGAACTTATTTAAAAAAAAAACGCGCCCGCGCCGACTGGGCCGAGCCCAGCCGACGGCCCGCCGCGCTCTCCTTCCTCCCCACGACGCCGCCGGAGTCTGGGAGCGCCACGACGCCGCCGCCGCCTCGGTAGCCCCTTCCCCAAGCCGGAGCACCCCCCCCCTCCGTTTTCGCCATCACCGCCGCCGGAGGAGCCTGCCGCCGCCGCCGCATCTAGCCGCCGCCGCCGCCCGCCTTTTGCCTCGCCGCCGGAGCCGCCGCCCCGAGCCCGCCACCCTCGCCGCCGAGCCCCGCCCGCCGGAGCCCCGCCACGAGGTACTGCCGCCGGCCGTCTTCAACGTTGACCGGTTTTCTGAAGAAAAAAACCTTTTGTTTTTTAAAAAAAAAACCCTAGATCGGTTTTTTTTCGGTTTTCTTATTTTACGAGCGTTCACCGAACCGTTCGTTTTAACGAACGCGTTCGTCGGTTTTTCTCTGTTAACGAACGTCCGTTATTTAACCGTTCGTCTGTTTTTCTTTTTCGTCGGATTTTCTCGTTATTTTCTCAGATTCGATTTCTGATCGAATTTTCGAATCTGTTTAACTTCTCGCTCGTTTATCGGAATCAGGCGATTCAAGCGCCTAGAGTTTCGTCTCGAAATTCTCTTTCCGTTTAACCTACTCAAACAAGTTTTTGCTATAGTAAAAATTGACCTAGATCCAGATTAGCAAACGAAGTTTCTTTCTTTCGCCGTTTGACTTTCGTTGTTTCTTTCGAGTTGATTCTTTTTGCAAACCGGAGTTCTTAAGTTGAACTTTCTGGTTGGATCTTTCTTTCGAGTTTTACCTGTGCATTAGATGAGTACTGATTGTATGCTTGTTTGTTTGCGATAGAGTACCCGGAGTGTGCCGCTTGTTACTTCGACTCGCTAGGTTTTGCGGATCATCAGCAAGGCAAGTAACACTTTGATCATACCCCGTCCATACCCAGTTTTATTGCATTAGATCTATTCCTCAAACACATTGCATGATTAGGATCTAATTAAACTGTGGGTATTGGGAAGTAGTTGAGGTAGTACCTATTACCTGTTTCTTATCAAACCCTTGGGAGTTACTTCTACGTTGCTTTTATTATTGCCATGCTATGCTCGTAGACGTGGATTGGGTTTGAGTGATATTCATGACAGATGTGAGTGTTTAATAATGGTTCAACTTAAGGTGGCAACTAAAACTCACATCTGGGTGGATTGAGGCACCTGGAGAACCCAGTGTTGTCTGTATGTATAAGGTCCGCCACCCAGGCTCAAAGGGATCATAAGATTATTCATGCTAGAAACTTCCGTGTGCAGCCGCAAGCTATTATGGGCTCTAGCATAGCTGAGTAGGTTACAGGATCTCTTGAAGAGGTGGACTAGCAGATGTAGGGGAAAGTAGGTGTACCGGTCCATCCAGAGTAGAGAGTGACTGTTTCTGAAAGACTGTGTCTCGGTCATCCGTTTCTCAAACATCATGCAGTGCGAGAATCAAGCGGAGGCGATCGAGTCTTGTGGGGAAAAGTGCACAAACCTCTGCAGAGTGTACAAACTGATCATGATTAGCCGTGTCCCCGGTTATGGACAACTTGAGTATCTAGTACCTGGATTATCATTTGAATCTCATCACCGTGATACTTATAATTAATTTTGTTGGGTTAATGATGTTACTTAATTGGGATTGAGTTGGAGGTACCTTCTCAATGTTTCAACCACCATGATAGTTAAATAAAATTTATTCCTTTGCAGTAGGATAAAATTGGCTTTTCGCAAAAACTGTAACCATAGAGCCTTTCCACCAGCCATATATGCATATAGTATAGCCTTATCATTGTTCATTGCTCTCTATGTCTTGCTTTGCCAGCATATTCTATGTGCTGACCCGTTTCGGGCTGCAACGTTTCATGTTGCAGACTTTTCAGACGACGAGTAAGGATGCCTTAGGTCGTGGTCTTATACTCAGTGATGCCGCTGGAGTTGATGGACTCACTTATCTTCCAAGTCTTCCGCTGTTATCGTTATTAGATGGCCTTAAGCCATGTTTATCATACTTAATCTCTTCGGAGATATTCGATGTAATAAGTGTGTGATTGCTACTCTGTTATAAATCCTCCATTTGTACTGTGCGTGTCAGCATTACTGATCCAGGGATGACACTGGTGCACAGCAGCACAGGCCATTTGAGGTCTGGTCGCTACACTCAATGTTCAACAACCACCATGATAGTTAAATAAAATGTATTCCTTTGCAGTAGGGAAAAATTGGCTTTTCGCAAAAACTTTAACCATAGAGCTTTCCACCAGCCATATATGCATGTAGTATAGCATTATCATGTTCATTATTCTCTATGTGTTATTTTGCCAGCATATTCCATGTGCTGACCCGTTTTCGGGCTGCAACGTTTCATGTTGCAGACTTTTCAGACGACGAGTAAAGGTGCTTTAGGTCGTGGTCTTATACTCAGTGATGCCGTTGGAGTTGATGGACTCACTTATCTTCCAAGTCTTCCGCTGTTATCGTTTTTAGATGGCCATTAAGCCATATTTATCATACTTATTCTCTTTGGAGATATTTGATGTAATAAGTGTGTGATTGCTACTCTGTTATAAATCCTCCAATTGTACTGTGCGTGTCAGCATTACTGATCCAGGGATGACACTGGTGCACAGCAGCACAGACCATTTGAGGTCTGGTCGCTACATTTTTTAGGTACTCCATCTTTGAAACTATAATTAGCAAGCATAGTGAAGATTTCAGCTTCCGGTATTTTTCTCTTATTAGTGATGATGTCTTTCATATAATTTGCATAAGGAGGCATTTTCAAGATATCAGTCAAACGAGTACGCAAAAAGACTGGCCTTAGCATTTCAGCAAAGCGTTCAAATTCTACATCATCTTTCTTTTTAGTTGACTTGGGTGGAAAAGGCATAGGTTTTTGAACCCACGGTTCTCTTTCTTTACCACGTTTTCTAGCAATGAAGTCTCTTTTATCATACCTTTTATTCTTAGGTTGTGGGTTATCAAGATCAACAGGTGGTTCTATCTCAACATTATTATCTGGTTCTTTTTCATTATTTGGTTGAGTGTCTTCATGAACTTCATCATTATCTTTTTCATTATCACTAGGTGAGTGTTCATTACCACATTGAGTTCAGCATTTGAGATAGAAGTTTCATTATCATTATCAGGAGGTTTCTCTATTTCAGGTTCACTAGAAGTATGCAAAGTCCTATCATTTTTCTTTTTATTTTTCTTTCTAGAAGGACTAGGTGCACTAGTGTTATTTCTTTGTGGGTCTTGTTCAATTCTTTTTTGGGTGTCCCTCAGGATAAAGTGGTTCCTGAGTCATTTTACCTCCTCTAGTTGCAACTCTAACAGCAAAGTCATGTATATTATGATTCATTTCATCAAGCAATTCTCTTTGAGATTTAGCAACTTGTTCTAACTGAGTTTGAACCATAGAAGCATGCTTTCCAACACCTCTAACATCATTTGAGATTCTAAATAACAAGTCACTCAAGCGAGCTATCATATCAAAATTATATTTCAATTGTTTCATAACATTTGCATTGAAGTGATCTTGTTTTCTAATATAGTTTTCAAACTCATAAAGGCATTGACTAGGATGCATATTGTGAGGATTATCATTATCATTGAACTTCATTAGAGAATTTACCTCTATCACCTTAGGCAGCGGTGGTGTATTAAGCCCATGTATTTCTTCAATAGGAGGTAAATTTTTAACATCCTCAGCTTTAATACCTTTTTCCTTCATAGATCTCTTTGCCTCTTGCATATATTCAGGACTGAGATATAATATACCCCTCTTCTTCGGAGTGGGTTTAGGCGGTGGTTCAGGAAGAGTCCAATCATCATAATTTTTCAATATATTATTCAATAATTCTTCAGCTTGTCCAACAGTTCGTTTCGTGAAAACACAACCAGCACAACTATCTAGGAAGTCTCTATAAGCATCGGTTAGTCCATTATAGAAGATATCAAGTATTTCATTTTTCTTAAAAGGATGATCAGGCAAAGCATTAAGTAACTGGCAAAGCCTCCCCCAAGCTTGTGGGAGACTCTCTTCTTTAGTTTGCACAAAGTTAAATATTTCCTGCAAGGCAGCTTGTTTCTTATGAGTAGGGAAATATTTTTCAAAGAAGTAATAAATCATATCCTGGGGACTACGCACACAACCAGGAGTAAGAGTATTGTACCAAGCTTTAGAATCACCCTTTAATGAGAACGGGAATAATTTGAGAATAAAGTAATAGCGAGTCTTCTCATCATGAGTAAAAAGGGTGGCTATGTCATTCAACTTAGTAAGATGTGTCACAACAGTTTCAGTTCATAACCATGGAAAGGATCAGATTCAACCAGAGTAATTAACTCTGGGTCGACAGAGAATTCATAATCCTTATCATCAATAAAGATATGTGAAGTAGCAAACTTAGGATCATATTTCATTCTAGCATTCAGAGATTTTTCTTTATACTTGCATAATAATTTCTCTAGATCATCTCTATCCCTACAAGCAAGAATATCTCTAGTTGTCTCCTCATTCATAACATAACCTTTCGGTACCTTAGGCAATTCATATCTAGGAAGGCTAGTTCTAGCAGGTGTTTCAGGAGATTCAGTTTCAAGCTCATCATCAGATTCAACAACATCATGTTGTATTACTCTAGCAATTTGTGCATCAAGAAAATCACCAAGTGGCACATCATCATTATCAAGCAAGGTACTAGCATCATCATAAGCATTATCCAAAGCAGAAGTAGCATCATCAATAACTTGCGACATATCAGAATTAATAGCATGTGGTGGTGTTGCAAGTTTACTTATAACAGAAGGTGAATCTAAAGCAGAACTGGATGGCAGTTCCTTACCTCCCCTCGTCTTTGAGGGAAATATCTTAGTCTTAGCGTCCTTCAGATTCTTCATAGTGATAATATGATAATAATCCCAAGTGACTCAACAAATATAGCTATGCTCCCCGGCAATGGCGCCAGAAAAAGGTCTTGATAACTGACAAGTATAGGGGATCGCAATAGTTTTTGAGGGTAGAGTATTCAACCCAAATTTATAGATTCGACACAAGGGGAGCCAAAGAATATTTGAAGGTATTAGCAGCTGAGTTGTCAATTCAAACACACCTGGAGATTAATTATGTGCAGCAAAGTAATCAGTAGCAAAGTAGTATGATAGTTTTGATAATAGTGACAGCAGCAACGGTAACGGTAACAGTGATAGCACTAATTTTGTAGCAAGTGTAACAGTGATGACAGCAGTAGTAACTTAGCAGAACAATATAGGAAAAAATTCGTAGTCATCGGATCCATGACTTGTTGGATGATATTCATCATGTGACAGTTATAACCTAGGTCGATACGGCACTAGCTCCAGTTCATCGATATTGTAACGCCCACGATGCGGCTATATCTCTCACGTGTTGAGGCACGACTTAGAGGCATAACCGCTTTGTAGGTTTTGTCGCAAGAAGGGTCATCTTCAAACAATCCCATGTAATGAACAAGAAAGGGATAAAGATTTGGCTTACAATCGCCACTTCACACAATACATTAATTAAACATACATCAACCAGAGTACACACATAGGTCCGACTACGGAACCAAAAGAAAAGAAGACAACCACAAATGCCAGATCCCTGATCGTCCCAACTGGGCACCACTACTGATCAACATGAGAAGAAACATAGTAACGACCAAGGTCCTCATCGAGCTCCCACTTGAGCTCGGTTGCGTCACCTGCCCTGGTATCAACGGCACCTGCAACTGTTTTGGTAGAATCTGTGAGTCACGAGGACTCAGCAATCTCACACCCGCGAGATCAAGACTATTTAAGCTTATGGGTAGGAGAAGGTAGTGAGGTGGAGCTGCAGCAAGCACTAAGCATATATGGTGGCTAACATACGCAAATAAGAGCGAGAAGAGGAGCAACGGAACGGTCGTCAACTAGTAATGATCAAGAAGTGATCCTGAACTCCTACTTACGTCAAACATAACCCAAAAGCCGTGTTCTCTTCCCGGACTCCGCCGAAAAGAGACCATCACGGCTACACACGCGGTTGATGCGTTTTAATTAAGTCGAGTGTCAAGTTCTCTACAACCAGACATTAACAAATTCCCATCTGCCACATAACCGCGGGCACGGCTCTCGAAAGTTTATACCCTGTAGGGGTGTCCCAACTTAGCCCATTATAAGCTCTCACGGTCAACGAAGGATATTCCTTCTCCCGGGAAGACCCGATCAGTCTCGGAATCCCGGTTTACAAGACATTTCGATAATGGTAAAACAAGACCAGCAAAGCCGCCCGATGTGCCGACAAATCCCGATAGGAGCTGCACATATCTCGTTCTCAGGGCACACCGGGTGAGCAAGACGTCGGGTTGGCATAGACCCTGGTTGCCCAGGGGGCGCCGGACATTGCTCGGTTTGGACCAGCACTCGAAGGAGCACTGGCCCGGGGGGTAAATAAAGATGACCCTTGAGTCTGCAGAACCCAAGGGAAAAAGGCTTAGGTAGGCAAATGGTAAAACCAAGGTTGGGCCTTGCTGGAGGAGTTTTATTCAAAGCGAACTATCAAGGGGGTCCCATAAATCACCAAACTACGTAAGGAACGCAAAATCAAGGAACATAACACCGGTATGACGGAAACTAGGGCGGCAAGAGTGGAACAAAACACCAGGCATAAGGCCGAGCCTTCCACCCTTTACCAAGTATATAGATGCATTAATTAAGATAAGAGATATTGTGATATCCCAACATATCCATGTTCCAACATGGAACAAACTTCATCTTCACCTGCAACTAACAACGCTATAAGAGGGGCTGAGCAAAAGCGGTAACATAGCCAAACAACGGTTTGCTGGGAAAGGTGGGTTAGAGGCTTGACATGGCAATATGGGAGGCATGATATAGCAAGTGGTAGGTAGCGCGGCATAGCAATAGAGCGAACAACTAGCAAGCAAAGATAGAAGTGATTTCGAGGGTATGGTCATCTTGCCTGAGATCCCGCAAGGAAGAAGAACGAGTCCATGAAGAAGACAAACGGATGTAGTCGAACGAATCCTCACAACTCCGGAACAAAACCGAAGCTAACGAGAGAAGCAACCCGGAAAGAAATAAACAACATAGTAAACAACCACCACATACACATGGCATGATGCACAAACAAGTATGATGCATGTCCGGTTTAATGAGGCATGGCATGGCAAAGTGCACAAACAATACTACAAATTAAGTGGAGCTCAATATGTAACAAGTTGCATATTGACGAAACACCACATTGAAGTTATTTAGTTTGCTCTCATTTATGTACCCAACAATGTTAAATATTGATTAACATGGCAAGAGGTGAAGCATAAGTAAACTAACTATTTAGGCAAGTTTAAATGAGGCCGGAACAACAAATAACAATTCCGGAAAATCCTCATATGCATATTTTGGAATTGGTACTGTTCTGTCCTAAAGCATACTTTAGAATTGTTAACATGCAAAACAAAGTGCACCATGTTAAACTAGGCATTTTTCTACCCCATTTACATATAAAGTTTATTTAATTTAGAGCTACGATTATTTAGTTATGAAATAAATCATTTTAACATGGCATTTAGCAAATTAAATGCAAGCGGCATTTTAAACATTTTAAACAAGGATGCAAGCAGCGTATTATGAAACTAGATGAAATTCTAAGCATTTTACATATATAATTCATTTTAATCCGATGCACGGTTGTGGAGTTATTAAATGCATGAACATTAAGGGGTTTTCTGAAAAACTGCAGTCTCTGAAAAATTAGCAAATTCGCAGGTCAGGGAAAAAAATGCTATCGGGCTGAAACTGGAGCTACAGGAACTGGGCGGCTCACCAGGCCTCATGGGCCGGTTGATGAAGGAGGCCCGACAAGGGGGCGCAGCTGGGCTTGGTGCGATCTCGCGCTAGGCCGCCCGGTCGCTGGCGCTCCAGACGAACAGGGACGCGGTCAACGGTGATGCGGTCCTCGCTCGGGCACAGGCGTGCGCTCGAGGCAGGGTCGTCCTCCTCCTGCTCGATGCAGAAGTAGAGGAAGAAGGCGCTGGCGGCCGGCTCCGGGACTCCGGGACGGCGCGGCGGCGGATCTGGGCGATGCAGTCAACGGCGCGGAACTTGGCCAGGCGGAGGGCGAGGTTGAGCTCGGGGACGAGCCCCTGCCGCTCGGGGAGGCGCGAAGCAGAGGAGGCTAGAAGCGGGGCGCTCACGAGCAAGGGGCACGGAGCTCCGGTGCAAAATCCATGGTGGCTGGCGCGTCCTGTGCTCCCTGAGAGAGAAACGAGGGGAGAGAAAGAGGGTTACAGGAGAGACGAGGGAAGGAGGGAACGGAAGGAGAAGGAGACGGGAGGTTGGCCTGAAAACAACGTCCGTCCGGGGTTAGTTTCATTCAAATCATGAAAATTAGAGTGAGGAAAAGCGTTAGGAAAAGTAGATACGTTGGAGACGTATTAGGATCTCACGCGTACAAAAGGTTGCGGCGGTGGAAAAGTGTTTTCGTGGCTCTCCTGATTTGTTTTGGAATATTTGAGAATATATAGGCGAAAGAAATAGGTCGGTGGAGTCACGAGGGTCCCACAAGGGTGGGGGCGCGCCCTACCCCCTGGGCGCGCCCTCCGTCCTTGTGGATGCCTCGTGGCTTCCCTGACGTGCACTCCAAGTCCTCTGGATGTCTTCTGGTCCAAGAAAAATCATCGCGAAGGTTTCATTCCGTTTGGACTCCGTCTGGTATTCCTTCTCTGCGAAACTCTAAAACAAGGAAAAAATAGAAACTGGCACTGAGCTCTAGGTTAATAGGTTAGTCCCAAAAATAATATAAAATAGCATATTAGTTCATATAAAACATCCGAAACATATAATATAATAGCATGGAACAATCAAAAATTATAGATACGTTGGAGACGTATCAGTATGTATTATTTTCAATAAGTCATTAGTTCGCTCCATTGTTCCGGAGAACAGAGTTTTAGTCATCTTTCCCATGAGGCATGGTTCGCAAGTATCAAATGATTCATAATCAAGTGATTCCAAAAGTCCATCTGTATGGAGTTTCTTCATGGGTTTTACACTAATATGACCTAAACGACAGTGCCACAAGTATGTTGCACTATCATTATCAACTTTGCATCTTTTGGCATCAATATTATGAATATGTGTATCACTACGATTGAGATTCAATAAACCATTTACATTGGGTGTATGACCATAGAAGGTTTTATTCATGTAAACAGAACAACAATGATTCTCTGACTTAAATGAATAACTGTATTGCAGTAAACATGATCAAATCATATTCATGGTCAACGCAAACACCAAATAACATTTATTTAGGTTCAACACTAATCCCGAAGATAGAGGGAGTGTGCGATGGTGATTGTATCAACCTTGGAATCACTTCCAACACACATCGTCACCTCGCCCTTAACTAGTCTCTGTTTATTTTGCAACTCCTGTTTTTGAGTTACTAATCTTAGCAACTGAACCGGTATCAAATACCCAGGGGTTGCTATGAACACTAGTAAAGTACACATCAATAACATGTATATCAAATATACCTTTGTTCACTTTGCCATCCTTATCCGCCAAGTATTTGTGGCAGTTCCGCTTCCAGTGACCATTTCCTTTGCAGCAGAGGCACTCAGTTTCAGGGTTGGGTCCAGCTTTGGGCTTCTTCATGGGAGCGGTAGCTTGCTTGACATTCTTCTTGAAGTTCCCTTTCTTTCCCTTGCCCTTTTTCTTGAAACTAGTGGTCTTGTTAATCATCAACACTTGATGCTCTTTCTTGATTTCTACCTTCGCTGATTTCAGCATCGCGAAGAGCTCGGGAATCATTTTGGTCATCCCTTGCATATTATAGTTCATCACAAAGTTCTATTAGCTTGGTGATAGTGACTAGAGAATTTTGTCAATCACTATCTTATCTAGAAGATTAACTCCCACTTGATTCAAGTGATTGTAGTACCCAGACATTCTGAGCACATGCTCACTGGTTGAGCTATTCTCCTCCATCTTGTAGGCAAAGTACTTGTCATAGGTCTCATACCTCCTGACACGGGCATGAGTCTGAAATACTAATTTCAGCTCTTGGAACATCTCATATGCTCTGTGGCGTTCAAAAGGTTTTGAAGTCCTGGTTTTAAGCCATAAAGCATGGCGCACTAAACTATTAAGTAGTCATCAAATCGGGCTTGCCAAACGTTCATAACGTCTGCATCTGCTCCTGCAATAGGTCTGTCACCTAGCGGTGCATCAAGAACATAATTCTTCTGTGCAGCAATGAGGATAATCCTCAGATCACAGACCCAGTCCGCATTATTGCTACTATCATCTTTCAACTTAGTTTTCTCTAGGAACATATCAAAAATATAGGGGAGCTATATCGCGAGCTATTGATCTACAACATAGATATGCAAAAACTACTAAGACTAAGTTCATGATAAATTAAGTTCAATTAATCAAATTACTAAAGAACTCCCACTTAAATAGACATCCCTCAAGTCATCTAAGTGATACGTGATCCAAATCAACTAACCCATGTCCGATCATCACGTGAGATGGGGTAGTCATCAATGGTGAACATCTCTATGTTGATCAGATCTACTATATGATTCACATTCGACCTTTCGGTCTCCAGTGTTCCGAGGCCATGTCTATACATGCTAGGCTCGTCAAGTTTAACCCAAGTATTCCGCATGTGCAAAACTGTCTTGCACCCGTTGTATGTGAACGTAGAGTCTATCACACCCGATCATCATGTGGTGTCTCAACACGATGAACTGTAGCAACGGTGCATACTCAGGGAGAACACTTTTACCTTGAAATTTAGTGAAGGGGTCATCTTATAATGCTACCGCCGTACTAAGCAAAATAAGATGCATAAAAGATAAATATCACATGCAATCAAAATATGTGACGTGATATGGCCATCATCATCTCATGGTTTTGATCTCCATCTCCAAAGCATCGTCATGATCTCCATCGTCACCGGCTTGACACTTTGATCTCCATCATTGCGTCGTGGTCGTCTCGCCAACTATTGCTTCTACAACTATCGCTAACGCATAGTGATAAAGTAAAGCAATTACATGGCGTATGCATCTTATACAATAAAGAGACAACCATAAGGCTCCTGCCGGTTGCCAGATATCTTACAAAACATGATCATCTCATACAATAACATATATCACATCATGTCTTGCCCATATCACATCACAACATATCCTGCAAAAAAAGTTAGACGTCCTCTACTTTGTTGTTGCAAGTTTTACGTGGTTGCTATGGGTTTCTAGCAAGAACCGTTCTTACCTACGGCAAAAACCACAACGTTATTTCGTCAAGTTTGTTGCTTTAACCTTCTTCAAGGACCGACCGCAGTCAAATTCGATTCAACTAAAGTAGGAGAAACAGACACCCGCCAGCCACCTTTATGCAAAACTAGTTGCATGTCAGTCGGTGGAACCGGTCTCATGTGCATGGACATGTAAGGTTGGTCCGGGCCGCTTCATCCCACAATACCGCCGAATCAAAATAAGACATTGGTGGTAAGCAGTATGACTATCACTGCCCACAACTCTTTGTGTTCTACTCGTGCATATCATCTACGCATAGACCTGGCTCATGATGCCACTGTTGGGAATCGTTGCATGGAAAACAAAAAAAATTCTACGCACACACAATGATCTATCCATGGAGATGCATAGCAATGAGGGTGAGAGTGTGTCTATGTACCCTCGTAGACCGTAAGCGCAAGCGTTTCACAACGTGTTTGATGTAGTCGAACTTCTTCGTGCTTCAACCGATCAAGTACCAAACGCACAGCACCTCCGCGTTCTGCACACGTTCAACTCGGTGACGTCACTCGCCTTCTTGATCCAGCAAGATGTGGAGGTAGTAGATGAGTTTCATCAGCACGATGGCGTCATGACGGTGATGGTGAAGTGATCTCCACAGGGCTTCGCCTAAGCACTACGAAAATATGACCGGGGTGTAAATGGTGGAGGGGGGCGCCGCACACGGCTAGGCAATTCTCTGGTGTGTGCTAGGCGCCCCTCCCACATATATATAGGTGGGAGGGAGGGAGAAGTAGCCAAAGGAGGCGCCCAAGTAGGAGGAATCCTACTTGGGGTCCCTCCCAAGCCGCGCCCCCTTCTTTCCTTATTTGGAGTGCGGGGAAAGGCAGGGGAGGGTGGCGCCCCTCCATTTCCTTTCTCCCATGAGAGGGAAAGGCAGGAGGGGCTAGCCCTCCCCCTTTTCCTTCCCTAGGGTTGTTCAAACAAGTGGAGGGGCACACCAGCCCCCTAGTGGGCTGGTCTGTCCCTCCCTTTGGCCCATTAAGCCCATAACTTGCCGGGGGGTGCTCGGAACCCCTTCCGATGACCCGATTCCTTCCCGGTACGCCCCGAAACACTTCCCGTGTCCAAATACCATCGTCGTATATATCGATCTTTACCTCTCAACCATTTCGAGACTCCTCGTCATGTCCATGATCTCATCCGGGACTCCGAACAACATTCGGTCACCAAATCATATAACTCATATAACACTATATCGTCAATGAACGTTAAGCATGCCGACCCTACGGGTTCGAGAACTATGTAGACATGACCAAGACACCTCTCCGGTCAATAAACAATAGCGGAACCTGGATGCCCATATTGGCTCCTACATATTCTACGAACATCTTTATCGGTCGAACCGTTATGACAACACACGTAATTCCCTTTGTCTATCGGTATGTTACTTGCCCGAGATTCGATCGTCGGTATCTTTATACCTAGTTCAATCTCGTTACCGGCAAGTCTCTTTACTCGTTCCGTAATACATCACCTCGCGATTAACTCCTTAGTCATTTGCTTGCAAGCTTATGATGTGTATTACCGAGAGGGCCCAGAGATACCTCTCCGATACTCAGAGAGACAAATCGTAATCTCGATCTATGCCAACTCAACAAACACCTTCGGAGATACCTGTAGAGCATCTTTATGATCACCCAGTTATGTTGTGACATTTGATAGCACACAAGGTATTCCTCCAGTATCCGGGAGTTGCATAATCTCATAGTCGAAGGAATATGTATTTGACATGAAGAAAGCAATAGCAACGAACTGAACGATCATTATGCTAAGCTAACGGATGGGTCTTGTCCATCACATCATTCTCTTAATGATGTGATCCCATTATCAAATGAAAACTCATGTCCATGGTTAGGAAACCTTAACCATCTTTGATCAACGAGCTAGTCTAGTAGAGGCTCACTAGGGACACGTTGTTTGCTTATGTATTAACACATGTATTTAAGTTTCCGATCAATACAATTCTAGCATGAATAATAAACCTTCATCATGATTTAGGAAATATAATAATAACCATTTTATTATTGCCTCTAGGGCATATTTCCATCACATGGTGCTATTTGAAAATATATATGGAGTAAGTATTGCAAATGCATGCAGTTTATTTGTGCTTTCTCCTCATTATGTAGATTTATGAGAAGGCAAAAAAGAAATAATATTATTGGTTATTGTCCACTTCCAATTTTCGGAGGCTAAAAAAATCAAAAAGGGAGAAACTGGGTGCAGGAAAGAGAAGATTTAGTGAAACTTATTCAAAGAGGTGGCCGCCTGAATAAACACGTGCGTTCTAACGTAAAGCACCGAGGGAAGAAAAAAATAAGGAAAAGGGAAAAGATGATGCTAATTTGAGCTCTAATTTTTTACCGAGCTTCTCGAATGTCATCTTAGGGTAAAGATTTGCACAGGTGGGTCTCTTGTCTTTGATGTATAAAAATCTTAGTTTTTTTACAAAATGGTTTGTATTTTTGTTCTCAAATCTTCATATGGAAATAACATTAACATATAATATTGTTCAACTAATTACTTATCATAACATTTTTTTTAAGTGTGCTCGCATTCTCCTATAAAATGTGTTTGGATTCGGCGAAGCGGTGCCAGATCGTGAAGACCGTACGCTTGCAACCAAGTAGAGAGGCCGTGCTTTCGGTCTTCCGTTCGAGGGATCGTTCAAGGGTGGTTCGCGGGATCTTCATCGACGTTCGAGGGACTCCAAGTACGATCTACACCGACTCGTCTACTTTCGCTGCACTCCCGGCGTCGGTAATGATCGTTGATCACAACCCGTTATGCATCTTCATATTGTTCCTGGGTGATCGTAGGGCGAAACTTTTGTTTTCTACTACGCTTCCCAACAGAAATGAACCCTGGAGTAATAATAGACCAGATAGAAGGGACCCCCCTTGGCCTCATATTGCCAGATCAAGGAGTTGCCCTCATTGGTATATAAGCATTTAGTATTTGTAGGAGCAATGTATACGATTGAAAAAAAGCTAGATGCATACTAGTTTTTATCGATCCATGTGTTATAGCTAGGCTGTAGAATAAGAGCCCGCTTCACTCCCTCTCCTCTCTTCTCACTCCTCAAAGTAGGATTTTAATGACATGGCAAGTCTATGATTACGCTTTATTAGACATGTTCGTAGAGAACGTCATCCTGGACAGAGAGATCAGGTGACATTTGGCGGCTGGTAGGCGAAGCTAGCCCGAAATGGTTTCATGCGCGTTGTAAGCATGCGACGGTGGATACGTGCATGGCATATAAGTGTTTATTAGAAAAACCCCTCCATTTCTACAAAAAAGAAAGAAAAATCCTCTCCACTAACATCTGGTATGGCCAAGTATCAAAAAAGGACATCTGATATGACCAGTAAGAACATCTATAGTCGGACTTAGCAAATCAGGCTCCCTAAACGTTCACGGACGCGCCCGGACACGTCCTCAAATAGCGACTAGTCAACCCTCAAATGTCCTCTTCCACAACCAGATACTTCATAGCAAATCCTCAAATCCATATAGTTAGATGTAGCATAAAACCTGCTAATTGATGTCGGTGTCCGTCCTTGTTGTTCCCTTCTCTGGCCATGTCTGGCGGCTGTGAGACCCGCAAAGTGAAGGTCTGGTCGCCGGCGAGAAAGACTAGGACATGGGACACGAACTGGCCAACATGAGACATGAGGCCCTGCTGTCTCGCATGCCCTACTCTTCCAAGTCGGAGCCTGTGGCTTCGATGTCGCCAGTCGAGGTGAGATCGATGATGGACCACCCATGACCAGATCCCGACACCACCCCGACTTCACTGCGGCGCCGGGGGTGCTCGTCATCCGTAGCAGCTCCATGGCGGCGGGTGACTCCACCTCGGCGACCTCGGTCGCGAGGGCTACAATTGCCTCCCACACCCTCTGCCTAGCACAGCGAGCACCCCGCACCATAACACAAGATGGGCCGGGACCATGCGTGCCGCCGTTTACCTCTGACCCGGAGCCCGCCGCCAAGAAGAGGTGCCATCGGAGGGGTTACGTCACCGCCCCGGAGTTGGGGTGCCAGACGGACTGCACCGCGTCCAACGAGGCAGCGGTCACGCGCCTCCCACCGGATCCAAGCGCCATTTGCACGGACGCAGTGGATTCCCACCGTATCGAGTCTGACCGCCATCGAGCGAACTCCTCCCGAGAACGCGAAGAGCCATGCGAACGGTCATCTCCTCCTCAAGCCTGCATGGGACGAGGTCCCAGTCCACAGAAAACAAGGTCTCAAAGTTGGATCCGATACCAATCATGTTGGAGAAGGCCGATGATCGCCGAAACGAAGCTTGGGGGCGGAGTATAGTGGAATGATGTGACTAGGTTTTGGTCCGGAGTGCGGATGAGAACAAATATATGTGAGGTCGCGGTGGCCGAATCTAATGTGGCAGATGAGCCGGGGCCTCCCATGTCCGTTCAGATTTAGGCTGGACATGAGGAGAGCTGGTCAGCTTGGACGTAGAGGGAGTGTTCGAGGAGCCCGGCCGTAAGGGAGGAAGATCTTTCAGCCAAGCTCCAGCTTCAACAGGACAACCTTTCTCACGCTGGCACTGCGGCTTCCAGGACCTCCACGCTGAGTGCATCCCTTGGGAGACGATAGCTCCTCCACTCAGTAACTTCGCAGACATGAACATTCCCTGCAAGCAGGGCTTTGTAAACCACGCAGTAACTTGCACTTGAGCTGAATGAAGTTTTTTTTGAGCTGAATGAAGATAGCGCCTTTTTCTTGTCCATTCAAACGAGAAGAGGACCCAAGCACGTATTCACGAAATTATAAAACAACACTTTCATCAGTGTTTACACCGTCCCTTTTGCTGCTCCCATTGCAATGCAGCACGGACATCACAAAATTATAAATCAAAGCAGGGAGACAAAGTTCATCTGGACCAATAGCAGCAGCAGTAGAAAATAGGACAAAACTATTTGCAGTTGCACACGACACTGGAGCCTCGCTTACGATTATGAACAGAAGCAACACAGATGCTAGACTCAACAAAGACGAGACGAGCGTTGGTTTACTGAACACAGGACACTAGATACACTATCGAAATATGGCACAATACGCGACAAAGCCAGAGGCATGCACACCTGCCATCACAAAATCGAAGGATTTGGTCACCATGGTCGTTGCTACACGGATGCCTGCTCGTCGAGTTCTTGGTCGTCGGGGGTAACTTTAGCTCGGATCGGCTCCTGGGCGTTGCTGGCGATCGACTCGGTTTCCTGAAGCTGCTTTGCTGGCGACCCTGACTCCTGATGATTATCTGTGTTTAGGTCCTCCGTGCTTTTTGGCTGTGTGGCCTCAAGTGGGCCGCTTGCCTCTGATGGCATTTTTGGCTGTCTGGCCTCAAGTGGGCCGCTTGCCTCTGATGGCAATTTCGGGAGTGACTTCCTCTGGGGCTTCTTCACCGAGTTTGATGGGGTTACTTTCTTCGCACCATTTTGAGTAGCCTTCTCATCAAGGCTCATACGGATAGGATGGCTTGGGGTGGTACTTTCTTCAGCCTCCAGCCCAGATTTGTTCTTGGAACGGCCAAGCTTTGGTGATTTAGCTCTAGTGGGAGGAATCTACAACAAATAAGAAATAACACAACAAGGTAATAAGTACTGTGATATTGTCCAATGTTTAGAATGCGGCAACACGTGTTTAGCTAATGTTCACAGTGCAGGATGTTAAGAGGAGCATGTGCTGTTTGTTTCTGGACTGGTTCAGATGATTCAGCACCATGGTAGCGTACAATTGGTTCATAGTTGCTTTAAATGATGACTATCAAAATAGAGAAGCGTGATTTTATCCCATCTTTATGCTCCAACTCTACAATTGGTAGGTTGCTATTGAATAGACTAGAATGCTGCAAGGTAAAAGATTATTTTCTGTCGTACAGTGAATTTTAAATTTTAGATCAGACAGGTCTGAGTACTAATATTGATCTTGTCTCAAGGCATGTACCTTAACTGCCAATACAGATTTTTCTATGAGTATAAAGGCCCTGCAACAGCATCCCATCCAAATGCAGCACATGGCATAGACAATTTTCTGATGATTAACATTTTTAATATACTTTTAAATCTTGGTGTTTGAGCGCATGAAAAGTTCCATTTTCAGTATATCTTCTGAACATAGCATTTTAATGTTTTCCTGAAGTCCTGTTTTTAAGTGATGAAGTTTTATTTCCTGTATACAATTAAATGCAAATGTCTTTTTTGGGCGGGGGGCGGGAGGGGGGGGGTGGGTTTCATGGTTATTTGCCCAGTAAGGGATAACCCCACACTCGGCTCCTTCTTACATAAGTCACATGACACTGTCATGAATTAACTTGTTGAAAAGCCAGGGATTCAGAAGGAATGAGGAGCAAAGCAGGATTACCTTTTTCAGTTCAACCTTTGGTGGTGGGGAGAAGCTTGGCATCGGCGTAGCCTTGAACTTTAAGCTTTTTCTCAGCATTTTGAGTTCAGCTTCTTCAGTCTCCTGTGAATAATAAGGCAACAAATGTCAGCAAGTAACATATGAGATGCAAGAATAACATTTAACATTTCCAAGAGATAACACAATGTCACCTTCGATTTCGCTTGCATATTGCTTATTTCCATCTCTCTTGCGTGAATCTTCTCCTCAAGCTTTGAGTAGAACTATATATTGGGTAAACAAAATAGCTGAATCAAATCTGCTTTTTTTTCCTCCAAATAAAATCAGGGAAATAGGGTATTAGACCAGAAATTACCTCTCTTCTTTTTTCAGCTCTCTCATCACACTTGAAACTGAATCCATAGGCAGGAGTGCTGCCAGACCTTCGAGCTTTTGAACTTTCACTATTTAAATCTTCTTCATCTCTTCTGATGGAAGAATGCTGGTCTGATTGCTTTTGAGCTTTACTTCCCTCCCTGGATCTGTGGGGGTGAATATAACAGCATAAGTGACTCTGTGAGTATCCAACAAAACTAGATAATATTAACAGGGAAAAGGAAAAATGGAGCATGAAATGTAAGAGAAATTCCCGAAGACCTTAGATGCAATTATGCAAATATGGTCCACAGACTCGGCCCTAAGTTGAACTTGACAATGAGAAAAGGAAGCACAATACTTCAACTGATCAATATTGAGCAGGGCTTTATGAAGTACACCCTCTGTTCCTAAATATAAGACGTTTTGGCAGTTCAATTTAAACTGCCAAAACATCTTATATTTAAAAACAGAGGTAGTACATGACATCCAAATGCTGGAAATACTAAAGTTAACTTCTAATACTGACACACTTGTTGAGGTTTGTGGCAGGTCGATAAATGACGAGATGAAAAGGTGTCGTTTCAGTGACATAGTAGAGAAATAGATCAAATAAGTATTATTTCAATTGAACTGATGTCTGACCGTCTGAGGGTGAGCATACATGTGTTTACCACATTGAGGTAATCCAAGAAATGGAAACATGGTACAATTCCCTATTTTTAACAAATCACTAACTAGCAACCAAAGGTTTATCTTTAAATGGCACCATAACTTTGGTTGGAACTTATCTTGATTACTAAAAGTTAGATATACATACAAATATAGGGCAAAATCCGCTCTGTCTCAAAACAGGAAGTAAGACCACAGTACGCAAGAAATAACACAGAAACAGGAAAGAAATATGCATACTTTGCGTCCTCGAGCAATGATGTCTCCTTGGCAGACGGACGAGACTCAATCTTTCCAGATTTCTGATTACCATTACCAAACAAAGCATTTGAGACCTAGCTGGCTTGGATATGGAACCAATTCCGGGTAACATAGGAATAATAAAATCAAGCAGAACGGAGAACTCACTTTCTTATCGACACTCGGATCACCATTGGTACAAGAGCCAGTGCCTGAGTCTGCATGCGATACTCGCACAATGGGTGCCTTACGAAGAGAGGAACTAGGGGTGCCTCTCCTTGCTAGACCTTCATCTCCACTCTTTGGGCTCCTTGTCTTTGCAACCTTAGGACCATGACTTGCAGTTCCCTATAAGCACATCATGTAGAAAACACTAATCAGAACAGTATTGTCACCAGACAGGCACAAAACATCACTGTCACAAGATCACCTTGGAACGGCCGATCTTCCTCCCTTCTGGGTGTGAGCTGGCTTCTCCACCTGCCTCTTCGTGCGGGTTGATCACCTCACTCTCCCCTGAATGGTCTCTGTTGGCCTGCGCATCATGCTCTTCGCCGCGCTCCTCTACACCGTCAGGCAACTCCAGCTTCGCCCCGTTCTCTATAGTCACAGCGCCCATAGCATCGGCAACATCAACAACGGCATCCATCTCGGCCAAGGCTCGCCTCTTGCACAATTTATTAATAACCCCTGCTCCGCAGTCTCCTAACTCACCGCCATTCAACCTTGCCACAGAATCATGCTCTGTTGCCCTGCACCCCTCACGAGAATGCACAATGTAGTGTAAGATTGCTAATCATGGTGCTTACTTGAGAGATATTTAACTTGACGGTCCTCGCAAGATACAAATCGACGGAACTTGGTGGAACAAATGTGCATCGGCTGACTGTGAATCCACGCATGCGTGAAGAAACTATCACCAAAAAACGATCAAACGCATGCGTGAAGAAACTAACACCAAGAAACGATCAAACGCACACGCTATACGATCCTACAAACAAAACATGTGGTCTTTCGTTCCCACAGTGAGGAGCGCACCAAATCCGAGCAGCACCGCGGAAAAGCCGGATCCAGACCACTCTGGATCCGGGGAAAGGGGGATCCACGCTCAAGATCTGCGGCCAAGAAACGCCAAATGCGTGCAGATCTAGCTGAGTAACCGCTAGGACGGTGGCACCAGCAAGAAAGGAGAGGGGTGGGAAATGTGAGAAAGATGGTTTCTTTACCTCGCCGGAGAAGAGCATATGGGAATGGCGTGGCGGAGGCGTGCGGTGGACGGGGGGAGAGAGAGAGTGGGGCGGCGGCTCGCCGGCTCCCGCGGAGAACGAAGCGAGGGCCGAGGAAGAGGAGGGGAGGGGACAGGGTGGTGACTGTGTCTGAGTTGGAGGTTGTTACTGGTTTCCAATTTCCAATATGGTTGTCTTTCATGTTTCCTTTTCTTTTCTCTTCTTTTACTGTTTCCTTTTTCTCTGTGTCCCCTAAATTTTCAATTTGTCAGGTCTTCTAGCATTTTAGAGCATCTCCAACGAAGATGCCTCCGTGTACATGAAAAAGAGTAAGGAAGTCGGTCATCCAGAAACATTAAATTCCAGAAACAGGGTCAAAATCAACTCGGATGGGGTGGTGTCCAAGTTCGGAGAGAAGAGTGGTGGTGGTGCGGTGATGTGTGATCACAATAGGGCTTTTCTGGCCAGTGTTTGCCATTTATTTCAGAATCATGTTGATCCTGAAGCGGTGGAGATCCTAGCATGCAGGCTTGCTCTACAAGTTGCTGTCGAGTGTGGTGTTGAGAGGGTCCATTTGAAGCTGGATAACAAGGCGGTAGTGCATATGCTAAACAATACAAGAGATCAAGGAGTTGCTTAAAACTTTTATGAATTTCAGAGTTGTTTGGATTCGTCGTTCTGCTAATATTGTCGCATATAAGTTAGAAGTTGATGTACGTGAACAACTTTGTCATGTTTGGTCCCCCCCCCCCCCGACTGTGTCCTAAATGTAATTTCGGATGATATTCCTAGCTATGTTAGCTAAATATTAACCCTAGAAAAAGAACACGATGGGTCAGACAGACTTGAAAAAGTCCCACAGTGGGCCCAGTGGACTATCCGAACTCCCCCGAAGCTCCCTAGATTTGGTCCGGATTTGTGAGAAGTCGGACATGTGAACTGGTCCACGGAGGTTTGATACACGATGTTGGAGGGCAAAAAGTGACCGGACCACGTAGTCCGAACATTTAGGGGTGTTTTGATGGACCGCGTTGAAGAAGCCCTTATCGAATTTTTGTTACCAATAGACCAAGCGTGCATGCAGTCTTCGACTTTGTGAAGTTGTTGCTTTGTAGATATGAATCTAGTTTTTGAAAATTGACCATGAATTTGATAGAAATTTTTACATATTTTATTAAAAATATATTCGCAAATATGTATAAAAACGTACTTCAACAATAAATGGTGATGGATCCCATATATACATTTAAACAAAGTTTAGTTGCCAATTTTATTTGCTGAGAGACGGTATCGATATGCAAAACGATGACTTATAGGTAACGGTTCGAGTAGTGACCACCGAACTCATTACCACACAAGTTGTGTTTTGGCTACAACTTAGATCTGGTCCCTAGATTCCTATCAAAACATGTTATCGTTGTCCGGTTAGAAGCGTGACGAACATCCAATCGTGATACAGCGTTCGTTATAACTTGCTTTTTTAGAATGGCTATAACTCTCTTTTGTCATCAGTACTAACTACATGCCCCTTGATAATGCCTCTCATGATCCATGGATAAGCAGGATCATCCCACAGTCATCACCACAAAAAGGTTGATAAACTAGAGTGGAGGCAACGACGACCTTTACCACTGCTACCCTTCAACTTGTGATATTTGTCAAGGGATTTTCGTCGGGTCTTAGCAGCAGTCCTAGAGTTATTACGTGGATTTGCAGTGGAGGGACCATCATGTCAGGATATCATCAAGTCTATAACACAAATAAAGGGTGATTTCCCCAGGTTCAACCTAGGGTGGGTAAAAGCGCTACTTCATGCATTGCTCTTTTTCTTATATATATATATATATATATACACATACATATATATATAGAATATCGAGGATTACAATGTCAGGGGGTAATATACTGGGTGAGTTAGGGAAACTTGGTGAGTTATGGTTGTGATTTTGATGGGATGCGTAGAAAATTTTTACGTCGTCTGTAGTCTATAACTAGGCGGAAAGGAGTGGATCCCGTTCTACATGCCCCTATTGCCCCTTATATAGTTCCGGTATCGAAGACTCCATGTTGATGCATTAGGGCGTATAGGGGTTGAAGTCAAAGAGGTATTGCTTTACAGTACTTTAGCCTCTCCTACGCGCCGCAGAGATTTGCCCCGGATGTGGTGTATACAAATAGAAAGGTTCCCATGTGGTCGGGGCTGCATTTCCCTAATGTAATGGCTTGTCCATGGGCTTAGTGGGGTCGTCGATTCGACGTTGAGGGGCGTGGCCATAAGTAATTCCACTTATCATCAACCCCCCCAATCAATATTTGTAATGGAGCTTGGTCCGTGAGTAAGGTTAACATATATACTCATAGTCGTCTTCATCTTGTCCTTGATAGGTGCAGGTGTCCTGATTGATGTGTGTCGCTGAAACGTAGATGATGGATCATTGGACGATGATAGTTGGTCAATAGTAGTTGACCTTGCTTTGTTGAATATTTCTTCTTATTTGTAAGATGTTGCTTCTTGTCTCTTAGATGATGCTTCTTGTTTTGTCGTGGGTGCGAAGTTGCTATTTGTTGTGATTGTGTCATTGAATCTTTGCATTCCTTCACCAGTTGGGATTTCTTGTTCCGTCCACGTGTTGTGGCGATATACTTTGTGTGCCGGACTAACAACAATTGGGGCATTTGTGAGGCTCATGCCAGTACCGGTCCTAATCTCCCTTTGTTTAGTATTATTATTATGATTTGGGCAAATCAGATCATCAATCTCCTTCAAAGTCTAGATGCCTTTCCTTTTATCCTCATTGGATTGTGTCTTCCTATCTTTGTCTTCAGGTCATATGTTTTGTGATTTCCCACGAGATGTATTTATGTGACAAAGGGGCCTTGATGATTCCATCTCCGCATCACTGTTTATCCCTCGCTTTTGCATATTAGTTGTAGGATTTTCAGAATTGTACCACACTCATGTGCCCTTTTTGCCTGATTTCATGACGTTCTAAAAGGAGAAGGATATTTTGAGCATTGATTGGAAAAGACCTAATTTTGGGTGAAAATCATGTCAATTGACCTCATAATAACCTTCCATATGAAGAAAATGTCACACGGGAGGAAACCCAAACATGGAGGGCTTTCAAGAGGTGAAAACGGCACATGGTACAAGCATAGGCATTCGTATCACTCGACACCGCCACCCCCTGGTCGAGTAATTCAACCCCATGTGATCGGATTTCTCAGATGAAAAACAAAGAGTCTAGAACCACAAACCAGAACTAGCAAACATCACCTCCAAAAAGGGATCTGGAGAGGAATCTACGGAAGGGCACTGCTACACCATCATCCCGACCAGGGAGACTACAACATCAATCTTCATCATCATTGTCATCCACATCCTCAATATCAATCCCTTTATTCATCTCGTTATAATACCAGACCCTAGTTTGGATTCATATGTGTGTTGCATTAATCATTCATCTGTTATTGCCCTAAACATCTTTATGATGTTTGTTGTCTCTATGTTTGAGTAATCCCCCTAGTCCTCGGCGATATCAAGAAAACCTAGCATGTTTATAAGCTTAATGCTGATAAGGTGCATGATTCTCTTTACATGTTATGTCAATTATTATTCGTGATGATGTCTGATGTCGACCTCACAACATTTTCCTATAATATATGGACTTGAAGGATTTTACTATCCAAGGGTAACGAAGATGTGGAGGTATAGCGGTTACAAAATATTCGACCCTCTCTTCGTGGAACTTGGATAGGGGAGTGACGAAGATCCTTAATCATTGTTGCATCTACCCCGGTAGGGGAGGGACAGTGGTGGCATGTGTGATACAAAGTTGCGGTTGTATGCACGTATGTGTACTTGGCTCCGTTCACACATAAAAACACATAAAGTGGGTCGATTATCTAAACCTAGAATTGTGCATCACGACAATTAAGTAACATACATACTAGTGATATCTAGAGTCCCTGAGAACTTCTTAGTCCTACTGCATATTTCATCGCTCTAATTACTCTCTTGTTCTTTACTTTCGTTATTGTGCACTTTAATTCTCATCACAATAACTCTCGCAGTATTTTTCCAATTCTGTGTTTCTTTTGTTTGGGTTCGCAACTAACTTGCAGGCACATTTTTGATAAACCTCTACAAGAGGCAAAATACCATATGCTAGCTCCATGTGAGACTGATACTCTTTCTTCGAAAAGGCTACAAGTCAACCATGTGCACTTGTAGGACGTCAAGCTTTTCCTGACGCCGCTGCCGGGAAGATAAGCACCTTTGGTTTTCGTTTTGAGTTTTGGTTTACTATTGTGTACTAATTGTTTTGCAGGTTCTAAGAAACTATGGCCGTGTATGAGCATCTGTATCAACTCGTTTCAATAAAGCTCTCGGGATCACCTATTTAACAAATCTTCACATGTTTAGGCCCGATACGTAATGGTGAAACCTACAAAGTTAATCCGAGTCTATGCGGACTGGTGAAAAGTAAGCCATTTACAAGTGACAATATGGAGGATCCATACCAACATGTGCAACTATTTGATGAGGTATATGGCACATTTATATTAAATGCTTTCACTTGTGATGAAATGAAGTTAAAGTCTTTTGGTAAATATGCTTATAAAGGATGCAGGAGTACTCGCCTTTTCATGACCTTGTCATGTGAGAGTGCCCTCTGCAGTGTCTATTGTGCCTAAGTCTCACACAGCTGGCTCCCTAGCACACTCGCAATCGTTCGATCTCCGTGCACGCTGATACGTCTCCAACGTATCTATAATTTTTTATTGTTTCGTGCTATTATATTATCAATCCTGTATGCTTTATATGTCATTTTATATCATTTTTTGGGAACTAACCTATGAACTCAGTGCCTAGTGCTAGCTCATGTTTTTTTTGCCTATTTCTTTGTTTGGCAGAAAAACCATACCAAACGAAGTCCAAACACAATGAAACTTTACGTTGTTTTTTTGGACCAGAAGAGACCCTGGAAGCTTTGAGGGAGGGCCAGAAGATCTATAGGTGGGCCATAAGCTCACATTCTGCGCCCCGAGGGGAATGCCACTTGATCTTGTGGGCCCCACGGAGGTCCATCTGACCTAATTCCAGCACTATAAATTCCCTAAATCCTAGAAACCCCCAGAGCGAGACCCGAAACAGTTTTATCGCCACCGCAAGCCTTTGTTCTTCTGTGATCTCATCTAGTGGCCTCCATCGGTACTCTGCCGGAGGGAGAATCAATCACGGAGGCCATCTTCATCAACCGTGCTGCCTCCATGATGATGTGTGAGTAGTTTCGAGAGGACCTACGGGTCCATAGAAGTAGCTACTTGGCTCTCTCTCTCTCTCTGATCTTCAATGCAGTGATCTCTTCGGAGATCTATTCGTTGTAATCTTTGCAGTGTGTTTGTTGGGATCCGATGAATTGCGGGTTTATGATTGCTACTTATGAGCCGCATTAGGATTTCCTCGAAGAGGAGAGGATGATGTGGTACAGTAGTGATAAGTATTTCCCTCTGTTATGAAACCAAGGTTATCAATCTAGTAGGAGAACCAAGCAACACTATGTAAATAGCACCTGCACACAAAGAACAAATACTTGCAACCCAACGCGTAGAGGGGTCGTCAATTCCTCAATGGTTACGAGCAAGATTAAATGATATAGTTTTTGATAGGTAGATCAAACAAAATAGAAGTAAATTGCAGTGAGATATTTTTGGTTTTAATATGTGATAGAAAATAGACCCTGGGGCCATAGTTTTCACTAGAGACTTCTCTCATAAAATTAGCATACAGTGGGGACAAATTACTGTTCGGCAATTGACAGAAAAGCAAATAATTATGATGATATCCAAGGCAATGATCATGTATATAGGCATCCTATCCGAGACAAGTAGACCGAAATGATTCTGCATCTACTACTAGTACTCCACGCATTGACCGCTATCCAGCATGCATCTAGTGTATGAAGTTCATGGAAGAACGGAGTAACACCTTAAGCAAGATGACATGATGTAGACAAGATAAACTCACGTATGAAATAAATCCCATCTTGTTACCCTTAATAGCAATGATACATGTGTGTCATGTCCCTTTCTGTCACTGGGATTGAGCACCGCAAGATCGAACCCATCACAAAGCACCTCTTCCCATGGCAAGATAAATCAATTTAGTTGGCCAAACGAAACCAATAAACTAGAGAAGAAATATGAGGCTATAACAATCATGCATACAAGAGTTCAGAGAAAACTCAAATAATATTCATGGATAGATCTGATCATAAACTCACAATTCATCGGATCCCAACAAACACACCGCAAAAAGCCATTACATCAAATAGATCTCCAAGAACACCGAGGAGAACATTGTATTGAAGATCAAAAAGAGAGAATAAGCCATCTAGCTACTAACTATGGATCCACAGGTTTGTGGTAAACTACTCACACGTCATTGGAGGGCAGCAAGGATGATGAAGAGCCCCCTCCGTGATCGAATCGCCCTCCGGCAGAGTGCCGGAAAAGGCCTCTAGATGGGATCTCGTGGTTCCAGAACTTGCGATGGCAGAAAAAGTATTTCGTGGACTTCCCTGTTGGTTCCATGATTTTAGAGAATTTATAGAGGTGGAGCTAGGTCAAATGGAGCCTCGTGGGCCCCACCACCCATCAGGGCACGCCCTGGTGGGTGATGGGCCCATGCTCCCACGTCTGGTCTTCTCCCGAAGCTTCTAATGTCTCTTTTGTCCAGAAAAAAATCTCCAAAAAGTTTCATGGCATTTGGACTTCGTTTGGTACTGATATTCTACGAAACCAAACACAAGCAGAAAACAACTGACATTGGGCACTAAGTTAATAGGTTAGTCCCCAAAAATGATATATAATTGCTTGTAAGTTTATATAAAACATCCAAGGTTGAATAGCATGGAACAATAAAAAATTATAGATACGTTTGAGACGTATCAATGATCAGATTATTCATTGAAAGTAATTGAGTCTTTTCTGAAATCTATTAAGTGTGATTTTATAGCCTTGTATTTCTCTCTGATCTATCCGTCTTGTTTGGCCAATTATATTGATTTGTCTTCAGTGGGAGAGGTACTTGGTGGTAGGTTCAATCTTGTGGTGTCCTTACTCCGTGACAAGAGAACTTGCAAAGCACGTATTTGTATTACTGCTACTAAGGGTAAAACGATGGGTTTCAATCATATTAATTGATCTTACTTTGTCTACATTATTTGATCATGCTCCAAGCATTACTCTGTTTGTTATGAACTTAATACCTCAAGGTGCATGTTGCATGGCGGTCGAGGGTGGAAGATCGAGAAGATAGGTCCAGAGGGGGGTGAATATCCACTTAACAAGGCAAAGGTGCAGCTTTCTGTTTTCTTGGAATTTGGGCAAATTTTAGCACAAGTTAAATGGCAACCAATACTTTCTACACATGAATATCTAGAGATTGAGCAGCGATCTCCTTGCCCTTACGAACTCTTGGTTCAACTCCACATGATTTGGAGGCTCCCAAGTGACACCTAACCAATCTGGAGACACCACTCTCCAAAAGGTAATAGATGTTGTTGATGATGAACTCCTTATGCTTGTCCTTCAATAGATAGTCTTCTCAACACTCGATCACTTTCTCACAAATTTGGCATGGTGGTGGGAGAAGGATTGGAGTGGAAAGCAACTCGAGGGGCTAGAAATCAAGGATCAAATGGTTGGAGTGGAATCCCTTGATCTCAACACAAGTGCAGGTGGTTCTGTCTCAGAAAATGGATATGGGAAGTAGTGGCTTTGTCCTGGTTGCTCTCTCTAAGAGTAGGTGGTGTAGGTGGGGTATATATATCCATCACCAAAGATCTAGCTGTTACACACCTTTATGCACAACTCGGTGGAACCGGGTGAAAAACTCAGTGGGACTGACTAGTGTAAAAGGTTCGAACTTCATACACTTCGGTGAGACCGGATGAATCCACTCGGTGGGACCGATTAGTGATGACGTAAGCACTCTTCACATCTCGGTAATTCTGATCGGTCTCACTCGGTAATTCCGAAATGAACACAATGGGTTATAGAGAGTTGGCACACACACTTCGGTGGGACTGAATGTCATCTCGGTGAAACCGAGTTTCTAGGGTTTAGGCAATAGCTCTGTCTAATGTATCCCGGTGGATCCGGATGTAAGTGTTTTGATGGCACCAAGAATAACTTTAGTGTTTTGGATAGATTGGATTATGAGGGTGTGGCTGGCCGTTTTGGAGCAATATCTTTAAGCACTTGAGCAAATGACTCATGATCAAAACCTCATCCCCTTTGAATAGTATCGACTTTCCTATGGACTCAATGTGATATTTGATCACTTAACCAAAAATGCAGAGTCTTGAAGCTCCTGCTCCTGCTTGTCCTTTGTAGCTTGAGGGGTCCACATCTTCATCCATCTACTTGCCTAGGTTGAACTTTTCCTGAAATATACCTCAGGAAAACATTACTCCAACAACATGTATGTTGACATGAATTACCAAAACCACTAAGGGAGCAAATGTGCTTTCAGAGGGGTGTAGTAATAGTAGTAGATTTAGTAAGATTAATGGTCTACTTGTCTCGGACGCAATGCCTATATATTGATCATGCCATGAATATGATTATAACTATGCACTATTCTATCAATTGTCCAATAGTAATTTGTCTACCCACCGTACTATGCTCATGGGAGAGATGCCTCTAGTGAAAGCTATGGCCCCCGGGTCCATTCACTTTATATTTACTAAAACCCTAAAATACTTGCTACAATTTATTATCTTTTATTTTCCTTTTTATATTATCTATCTACCACTATCAGATTTGATCCTTGCAATTAACGAGTACAAGGAGATTGACAACCCTCTTGCCCGTATTGCCTGAAGTATTTGCTTTGTGTGTGCAGGTACCGTTTATCTTGTTTGCTTGATGTCTCCTACTGGTTTGATAAACCTTGGTTCTTAGCTGAGGGGGATACTATCTGCTACTATACTACATCACCCTTCCTCTTCGGGGGAATCCAATGCCTAGCACAAGTAGCAGTCGCCCCGCACCTGGTCATGTTTCCTCGCACGTCCACGATGCATGGGACATGGGCGTGGTTAGGGCCACCACTGTGTAGTGAGCTTGTGTCATGCCCGAGTGTGCCCTCTCGTGCACTTACCAACGCAACAAGCAAGGTGGGTCCAAACGTCAGCGTATTCGGCCCTCGGTGGGCTGGTTCGCTTGCACTAGCCAGGAACGCGAGCGCGCCCGGCTTGACGTGTGTCAATCGGGTGTTAGAAGAGGGACATCTGGCCAGCGGTCGCAAAGACGCGCGATGGGTGCGTCTGGGTCCGCCTGTCAATGTTTGTCACCCCATGTCGGGCTACTTTGCTCGTGCCAGCACGACACAAACATGCGCCTGGGTCGTCGTGCAGGAACCGGGTCGTCAGAGAGGACCGTGGGTCGCGACGGCGAGCCAGTCGGGCATGAGTGCCATCCGTCCAGGGTTGCGATGATACGTCCCAAACGTATCTACTTTTCCGAACAGTTTTGCTCTTGTTTTGGACTATAATTTGCATGATTTGAATGAAACTAACCCAAACTAACGTTGTTTTCAGGAGAACTACCATGGTATTATTTTTGTGCAGAAATAAAATTTCTCGGATTAGGCAGAAAATTTACAGAGAACTTTTCTAGAATATATAAGAAGTATTGGCAAAAAGACCTGCTGGAGGGGGGCCACCACAAAGCCACAAGCCCCTGTTCGCCCTACCTCCATCTCCATAAGTATCGTCTCACGGAGAAAAAATCAAGGAATAAGAATCATCATGTTTTACGATACAGAGCCGCCGCCACCTCCCGTTCTACATTAGGAGGGCTGATTTGGAGTCCGTTCGTGGCTCCAAAGAGGGGGGTTCGCCACCATCGTCATCATCAACCCTTCCCCATCAACAATTCCAAGATGCTCACCACCGGGAGTGAGTAATTCCTTCGTAGGCTTGCTGGGCCGTGGTGGAGTTGGATGAGATTTGTCATGTAATCGAGTCAATTTCTTAGGGCTTGATCCCTAGTATCCACTATGTTGTGAGATTGATGTTGCTATAACTTTGATATGCCTAATGCTTATCACTAGGACCCGAGTGCTATCATCAATATAATTGATTTTTTGATCCTATCCGCTAGTTATACGCACTTGTTATTGTTCTGATCCGTATACCCCATGGTGACAATAATTGGGATACTCTTTGGGGATGACTATAATTCGAGGAGTTCATGCATTCACTATGTCCTAATGCTTTATTCTGGTTCTCTATTAAAAGGAGGCCTTAATATCCCTTAGATTTCCTTATGGACCCCACTACCACGGGAGGGTAGGACAAAGATGTCATGCAAGTTCTTATTATTAGCATGTATGACTATATATGAAATACATGCCTACATTGAATTGATGAATTGGACTATTGTCTATCGCTCTAGGATGTGACTGTTATATGATGAATGTCATTCAATACAAACATCCATCGTTGATCCGATGCCTACGCTTTGCTCATATTGTTTTTGCTAAGTTACTATTGTTGCTGCTGTTACAATCACTACAAAAATTTCAACTATTACTGTTACTACTTCTACTGTTACCGCTATTATGAAAACTGTCAAACTACTGTGCTACTAAACAGTTTCCTGCAGAGAAACAACTTTCCAGTTGTGATTGAATTGACAACTCAGCTGCTAAAGCTTATAAGTATTCTTTGGCTCCCCTTGTGTCAAATCAATAAATTTGGGTGAAATACCACCCTCGAAGACTGTCGCGATCCCCTATACTTGTGGGTTATCAAGACATTTTTCTGGCACCGTTGTCGGGGAGCATAGCTCTATTTATTAAGTTCACTTGGGAGTTAAATATCTGGTTATCACTATGAAGAATCTAAAGGACGGTAAAACCAAGATAGTGCCCTCTAAGACGAGGGGAGGTAAGGAACTGCCATCTCGCCCTGCACTTGATTCACCTTATATTTTAAGTAGACTTGCGACACCCCCACCTGTTATTCAATCTAATATGTCACAAGTAATTGATGATGCTACTTCTGTTATGAATGATACTCGAGATGATGCTAGTACTTTACCTGATGAAACTGTGCCACTAGGGGAATTTCTTGATGAACAAATTGCTAAAGCTAAAGAATTTGAGAATGTTCAAACTAATGAAAATTATGATTCACTTGATATACCTAGCTCTCCTACTAGATTTGAAATGCCTAAAGTACCTAATGGTTATGTTATGGATGGGGAGATTGTAGAGACTTTCTTGCTTGTAGTGATAGAGAAGATCTTAATAAATTACTAAGTAAGCTAAAAGAGAAGGCTATGATAGAGAGAATGAAATATGATCCTAAGTTTGCTACTTCTCCTATCTTTGTTGCTGAAATTATTACTTTGGTAGAATCCGATCCTTTTCATGGTTTTGAATCTGAAACTGTTGTGGCACACCTTACTAAATTGAATGATATAGCCACCTTATTTGCTCAAGAGGAAAAGACTCACTATTACTATATTCTTAAGTTGTTTCCTTTCTCATTGAAGGGTGACGCTAAAGAATGGTTCAATAGTCAATACTCTTGCTCCTGGCTGTGTGCGTAGTCCCTAGGATATGATATATTACTTTACTGGAAAAAAAATCTTGCTCATAAAAAACAAATTGCCTTACAGGAAATATGAAAGTGCGTTATCTCGACTAGACGAGGGGTGAATAGGCGATTTTTACAAATTCGTCACTGAGGAATATCTACTTGAGGAATTTGCTAAGTGACGAAATACAAGCAGCGGAATAAGTACTCAGGTGCATGCTTGACAAGACAGTTGCATAGTCATCATGATGAAATGAAACATACACAGAGCGCAGGTAGCGTGTAAACATGATAAGCAGGTAGAAGACAAGATGACTGAAGAAATGGGATTGAGGAAATTGAGAAAGTCAAAGTCAAAGTCTTCAAACAGTAACGATCAATTTCATCAACACATGAGCAAGGAAATGAAAGGGTTGAGGAAATGGAACCAGTAGCTCGGTGAAGACAGTGATTTGGTAGACCAGTTCCAACTGTTGTGACAGTTGTACGTCAGGTTGGAGCGGCTTGGTATTTAAACCAAAGGACACACAGTCCCAGGACACACAGTCCTTACCGTATTCTCCTTGAGCTAAGGTCACACATACCTCTCCCAATCACTCGTGGTAAGTCTTCAAGGTGACTTCCAAACCTTCACAGACTTGGTCACCCGGCGATCCACAATTCCTCTTGGATGCTCTAGACCATGACGCCTATCCCTCTGGAAGATGCACAGTCTTTAAAGGTAACAAGCGTCGGTTCCACACAGGAACAATCTCTTCAGTGATGCTCAATCACTTTGGGTTTTAGGTGTTGGGGTTTTGGGTTTTTCCTCACTGATGATTTTCTCTCAAAGTCCTCGGAGGATGGGATGCTCTAAATGACAAGTGTCAGTTTCTCTCGGAGCAACCAACCAGCTAGTGGTTGAAGGGGGCGGCTATTTACAGCCAGGGAGCAGCCCGACATGATAAGACATAAATGCCCTTCAATGATATGACCGTTAGGTGGATAAGATATTTGGGACAGTTGACGCATAGCACAACAATGGTCAGAAATTTGAGCTCTCAAATTCCTC
The DNA here is from genome assembly GCF_018294505.1 of Triticum aestivum. Classification (NCBI taxonomy): domain Eukaryota; kingdom Viridiplantae; phylum Streptophyta; class Magnoliopsida; order Poales; family Poaceae; genus Triticum; species Triticum aestivum. Next base: position 177,244,638 of record NC_057811.1, read on the forward strand.
AGGGCTATCATGTTCCTCACTTGTAGGCAATCCGCATTGGCGAATTCCTAACTCCTCAGTCAGAACAAATTCCTCAGAGACCAGAAGATCTTCGCCTCTGTCACTGAAGAAATTGACTGAACTGTATGAGATTTACAAAGGCTTCACTCGAAGGATTGGGTAGGTGTAGGCTTTGAGATGAGCATCACTTGGAAATTTTTCCTTAGTTTTACCTCGACCCCCTTTAACAGTACGGTGTTTCCTATGACTCAAGAAAGGAAAATGAAACTACGAAAACAAAAGTCTTCACGCTTCATAATCCTCGTATCAATATCAATATCTTCAAGGTCACACAAATTTCCTCATTTTCAAAGTCTTCAACTGAAGACATTCATTTTTAGGGTCGACATTCTTCAGAAATATCAAACTCCTCATAGACTTATTAGACATGTGTACACTCACAAACACATTAGTCCCTTAACCTATAAGTCTTCAATACACCAAAATCACCAAGGGGCACTAGATGCACTTACAATCTCCCCCTTTTTGGTGATTGATGACAAATAGGTTAAGTTTTCAACGGGGATAAACATATGAAGTGTAAATGCTGATATTGAGGAATTTGATTGCAAGAAGAACTCCCCCTGAAGATGTGCATATTTGAGGAATTTGCTTTGGATTGCAAATGCACATTGTAGAGTAAAATCATGGAGATCTCCCCCTATATCTTGTAATCCATGCACACATTTAACATATAATATGAAGAATTTGAAATGCATGATGAAAAATGGTGTCTGACGAAATTCAGCATGAGTGCATTAAGGTACTTGAGGAAATAAGCATGCAGAAAGCAGTTCAAAAGTATCAGACCACCATCGGACTTAAGTTTACAACTCAACCAACAAACACTTCAAAAGAGTGAGAGTTGTAACTTAACGAAAAAACAGCCCATATATAAGACCTGCTTGAAGACTAACTCAAATTTCTCCCCTTTTGTCATCAAATAACCAAAAGGGATGAAACTGGAGAGACTAACGCCCCTGAAGAATATCATCTTGAGGTCGATGGAGGAGCGCCAGCGTTGTTGGGGTCATTTGTCGTTGTAGGGCCTGCTGCAATGTCGTTGAGATCCTCAGCTTCATCCATCTCATGTGATGAAGAAAATGAACTTGTGACCAACTGAGGAACTTTGACCTTCTTGAATTTCTTCGAGGGAGGATTTGAACACTCAAAGTTCTGTTGAAAGTCCATCTGCTTGAGGTCTTCATAACTGTAAAGATGAGAAAGTATGGCCCAAGTGCGATCAAAGATTTCATGCGCATAGTAATGATTCTTATTCATAGTGTTCTGGGTAACAATCATGTCCTAAAAAATTGAGCCAAATTGATGCTTGACCCACTTGTGATTGCGATCGATGTTCTGGTGAAGACTTAGAAGAAGCTCACGACCAGTCATCACTCGTGGGGCAGTGGCTTGAGGATTTCACTCATTAGCTTTAGCAGCAGAATCTTGAGTTGCAGAGTCATCATTGGTGGAGTAAGATGCAACCTTATGAAACTGACCATCCAATGGACGAGTGCCTTCATCAATGACAACAACTTTGCCTTTTTCATGAACTGAGGAAATTTTCCGTTTGAGGACTTCAATGGGAGGCAGAAACCTGAGGTGATTCTGAAAATCAGCCTTGTATGGAATTGAAGACCTGGTTCTGATGAATTTCACTATCCAAGGAGCATAGGGCTTCAATTCAAACGGCGACAGTGCAACATTTGCCAAAGTCCTCATGAAGAAATCATGATAGTTAATGGGAATACCATGTATGATGTTGAACAGCAGATTCTTCATGATGCCTACAACTTCTTCTTCTTCAGAGGTGTGGCCTTTGATCGGACTGAATGTTTTGGTCAAGATGCGGTATATTCACTGGTACAGCGAGGTGCTACACAAATGGGTTTTAACCCTTTCCGCGACGGCATTCAGAACCGTCCCCAAGTGAGTGACTACGATAGGGGGTCCTTCCCACACGACCTGGAAACCGTCGGGGATAGGGAGCCTCGATGCATATACAGTACTCCCTACTCATTTGTGCTCGCATTGCCATCGTAGTCGGTATTCTGTGGTGCTACGTTTATGATGCGCGACCCATGACAAATAGTTCACGATTATAGAAGTAGATAATCACACACATTTACTTTTCCTCAACTGTGTGTAATTCGGTGTAAGAGCGCACACAGTTGTCGCTATAAAACTGTATGCGAAGCTTGAATACATCCCACATGATTCATCCGTCGTACCCGCGTCGGATGATCGACCTATCGCACATGTTCTTCTATGACCAAACGTTTGCGATGCGCACAACATCACAAACAGTCCATAATTGCGAAGCGTGTGCGATAAGGTGACTATCGCAAATATTTAATAAGAAAGAACTATGTGCGATGCTGTTGTTAATTGCACACGTTTTTTCTTGGCTGATCGTGTGTGCAGTAGAGATTGATCGCACATGTAGTGGATCCTAGAAACGCGTCTGATCTCCATGTCTATCGCAGATGTTTCGCTTTCGCAAATCGTGTGCAGTGTAATCCCTAATTTAAAAATCACATGTTTTGAATTTGAAAGTAGGCAATCACTTATTTCATATCCAACCATGTTTATTACAAATATAGGTTTAACCATGAATGCATAATTCGATGCACAGGTACATATACTGAAGAACTATAGAAGCGCCAAGTAAAGAATGATGAATCACAGTTGTACTAAAGACTGTAAAGAGAGAGAGGTGAAAGACATTCTGGTTGCTGGAGAAGGTGAAGCGGAATGCCCATATTGTGCCCTCCTCCATGCATAATGCGCGCATGACTCTAGGCCAACCCCTTGTGATGGCTGCCCGTCCATCCTTCACTGTCTTCATTAGGACTTCTCGATGCTCATTGTAGTCTGGATGAAATATTTTAACCTTCATTGCATGTCCACCAATCATGTACTTTGCGAGGTAATCTTGAGTGAACTACTTCGGGAACCACTGCGAACGAAAAAGATTCAGACATTGTTGTCTAACAACTCATTATGGGCAGTAAAAAGAGAAGGCTGCAGAGTTTGTAGTTACCATCCTACAGCTCACTGTTGTGTTGGATAGAGCATAAACAAATAATTTGCTTGCCACCATTCGTATCTTTTTGCTAATAATCCTTATTAGTTTCCTCACTTGATGCTTGTTCATGAATATCTCACTGCCCCATACGCAAAAAGGGTCGATGCGTGGATCCTTGCCAAGGGCATATGTACCTACAAGCAACAAGTCAATATTAGAAGCTAACAAGTGTCCAGGCCTGGATCTATATGCACTATATTATGGAACGAGGGGGGGAGTACAAGCCGAGGGATGAAACTAACCTCGGCGGAAAATGGTGGCCACTCCCGTTGTTGTCCTGCATAAGTAGTGGAAAGGCATGATAAGTACAACAACCTTAACATCAAACAAATATAGCAAAGGTAAACAACATCATCTCCAAATGATAGCTTGAATGTGTTGGTTTCAGCATGCTGTTAAAGTAGATATAAAATGGAAGGCAATGTTACCGACAACAGGCTTAACATCCATCAAATATTGCAATTCAAACTGGTATTGTTGAAATGAATAGAACGTAGGTAATGCTTAAACATCACACTGGATAAATGTGTAAAACTGAAATAAAGGGCATGTGTTAACTACACCAGGCATAACTGGAACCAAATATAGCCGTTCAAACTGGTATTGATGCAGTCGAGCGGCACAGTTCCGACTTGCACATAATGAACATCACATTGTGAATGACTGAAATAAACAAGGCATAAATGATCAGTATAACAACCAAATACAGCCATTGAAAACTGGACAGAGTCTCAATGCAACCAACCTAACAAGCAAATACAGATAAACATGGCATATGCTTGAAAACTGGACAAATGCTCACTCCAACCAACCTAACAAGCAAATACAGATAAATAAGGCATCTGCTTGAAAACTGGACAAATGCTCACTGCAACCAACCTAACAACCAAATACGGATAAACAAGGCATCTGCTTGATAACTGGACAAATGCTCACTTCAACCAACCTAAGAACCAAATACATATAAACAAGGCATCTGGTCGATAACCGGAAAAATGCTCACTGCAAGCAACCTAACAACTAAATAAGATAAACAAGGCATCTACTCACTATAAACAACCAAATATAGCCATTCGTGAAACTAAAGTGGACAATTCATACTTAAACATCACATAGCCCTATTGAACAATACATTTTTGCACAACTGAAATAATTAAACACGACAGTTAAAGCACCGCATGACAAATGCTACCAGAACAAAGGGTACGGGTTGGCAAGCTAGAAAAGGTAAGATTTGTTGATAGGATGCTGCCTCACATGTCATGGACGGGATCCTTCCAGTTGGAAGAGCACAGACCCATGGTGCGCTCTCTGATGTCACAGATGGGTTGTTTCACCTTGGAAGAACCTTTGTGGGTGCCCTCCTCGTGGTCGTGGTCGATGAGATCTGACTTGGTAATTGAGGATCCCAAGCCACCGCCGTAGACGTGTCCTTCAGAAAAGAGAAAATGGGCTCAATGGCATACACGGATCGCAAATCCTTGACCGCTTGGCGGAGGAGATCAGCGGCAGGTCCGTCGAAAGATCGACGGCGGTTGAACCAGAGGGGTTGGGGATGGACCACTTAACCTGTGACATCGCCCCGTGAAGGCGTCGCTGTCGACGAGCTTGATGTCATAGCCAGCTTTCCCGAGATACAGTAATACGCTAGCCCGCTGACATGAAGCCTTTGGCATGGCAACATAGTCAATGTCTTCGCCGGCTTCCGCGGCGACGTGTTGCTCCGGGATCGACAGGTCAGGGCGAACGGCAGCCACCTCCCCAACGTCCGTCGGAGAGGCCATTATAAACCTCTTCTTGGCCGAACGCTCGTCGGGCTCCCCGGGATACGTAGTCGAGCTTAGGCTGCGACATTCTGGAGTAGGGGATGTGGATCTGGCAGGGAGGGACACCGCCGGCCTCATCTAAAAATCAGGGGAGTGGGGCAACGGTATGGGAATCGCTGGGTAACCTGAACTTTATTATCTAAGCTAGGAGGAACGGGCAGACCGGCAGGGGCTGCCGGCGGCGGCGACGACGAGCTAGGGTTCAAGGGGGGAGGGGGCTGGGTGGGAGGACTGTGGAGGGGGGTGGTGGTGCTTGAGAATACGCCGCAGCTACTGAAAATTTTAGTAATGGTGGTGGATGAGGGAGGGCGACGGTTCAAATGCCTCGGCTACTGCAATTTTACTATAAGGTCGGTGCTGGAGGAGTGCGGGCGACGTTTGAAGTACGACGGCTACTAAAATTTGGGTAAAGGAATTGATGCGGGGAGGGAGTACCCAAGATCGCGCACGGCCCAATAAGAATATGCGTGTATGATAACAAGGAAAAGTGGCGGAACCGCCGATTTTTGCAACGCTCAAGGTGGGTAGTTTGTTTTTACATTTCTAGCTAGCTGGCCCATCGCACACGGTTCGTCCTAATTTCTAAATAAACTAGCGGCCTTTAGCTTGCGCAGGTGGTGATTTACAACGCACTTGCATCGCACACGGTTAAGCCAGTACTTCCACCCTTTGCTCGCGCTTGCGCAGTCGTGGTGATTTTACAACGCACTTGCATCGCACATGGTTGAGCCAGTACCTCCTGATACGTCTCCAACGTATCTATCATTTATGAAGTATTGATGCCATGTTTACAACAATTTTATATGGTTTTAGTATGATTTGCATGGAACTAACCCGAACTGACGTTGTTTTCAGCAGAACTACCGTGGTGTTGTTTTTTTGTGCAGAAATGAAAGTTCTCCAAATGAGCTAAAAAAAATTGACGATTTTTTTGGAACAAAAGAGACCCCCGAAACTTCGTGGAAGGACTAGAATGTGAAGGAGTAGGGCACAAGACACCGGGGCGCGCCTGGGCCCTTGTCCGTGCGCCGGTGGGTTGTGCTCACCTCGAAGCCCATCTTCGCGTGAAACCGATGCTAAAAATCCCTATAAATAGAGAAACCATCAGGGGTGGCCCTAGATCAGAAGTTCCGCCGCTGCAGGCCTCTGTAGCCACCGAAAACCAATCTAGACCCTTTTCGGCACCCTGCCGGAGGGGGGAATCATCACCGGTGGCCATCTTCATCATCCCGGGGGCCACCACGATGAGGAGGGAGTAGTCCACCCTCGGGGTTGAGGGTTTGTACCAGTAGCTATGTGTTTAATCTCTCTCTCTCTCTCTCTCTCTCTCGTGTTCTTGAGATGTCATGATCTTGATGTATTGTGGGCTTTGTTAATGTAGTCGTATCATATGGTGTTTTCCCCTTTCTATCTTGTTGTGATGAATTGAGTTTTTCCCTTTGAGATTTCGTTGTTATCGGATTGAATACTTTTATGGATTTGAGAACACTTGATATATGTCTTACAATTGAATACTCGTGGTGACAATGGGGTATCGTATTGATTCACTTGATATATGTTTTGGCACTCAACTCGTGGATTCCCGAGGTGACATTGGGGTAATCTATGCATAGGGGTTGATGCACGTTCTTGTCTTTAGTTTCTACGGTAGAAATCTTGGGGTCCCCTTGTAGTTCTTTGTGTGGATTGAGTATTATGAATATGAATTTGCTTTGGTGTTATTCTAGTACGAACTCTAGGATAGATCGAACGGAAAAAATAGCTTTGCGTTATTTTAGTACGAACTCTTGATTAGATCAATCGGAAAGAATAGCTTTGAGGTGGTTCCGTACCCTACAAACAATTTATTCTTATGTTCTCCGCTAGATAGGAACTTTGGAGTGATTCTTCATCGCACTTTGAGGGATGGTTATATGATCCAATTATATTAACACTGTTGAAAGATTCCACTAGCGAAAGTATGGACCCTAGGCCTTGTTTTCAAGCATTGCAATACCGTTTGTGCTCACTTTTGTTACTTGCTACCTTGCTGTTTTTTATTGTCACTATCACAAAAATCAATATCTACTATCATTACTACACTTTTATTACCATCTCTTTGCTGAACTAGCGCACCTATACAATTTACCATTGTATTTGGTGTGTTGGGGACACAAGAGACTTTTTGTTATTTGGTTGCAGGGTTGCTTGAGAGAGACCATCTTCATCCTACGCCTCCCACAGATTGATAAACCTTAGGTCATCCACTTGAGGGAAAATTTCTACTGTCCTACAAAACTCTGCGCTTGGAGGCCCAACACGAGTTTACAAGAATAAAGTTGCGTAGTAGACATCAAGCTCTTTTCTGGCACCGTTGCCGGGGAGGTGAGTGCATGAAGGTATATCATTAGATCTTGCAATCGAATCTTTTAGTTTCTTGTTTTTATCACTAGTTTGGTTTATAAAAATAAAACTAAGAAAAAATGGAATTGAGGTTGCATCATATTATTGATCATCTTTATAATATCTTTCTTTAAAATGATGGATCGAAAAATTGTGCTCAGTTGTTAGAAGAAGAATCCAATAGAATGTTTGGTATAAATGATGAGCATGATTGCAATGTTGTTAGTATGAACTCTTTGAATATCCATGATGCTAATGATATGCAAAGCCATAAGCTTGGGGATGCTATATTTGATGAAGATGATATTTTTAGTCCCCCAAGTTTTGATGAGGAAATTTACTATGGTGATAGCATGCCTCCTATTTATGATGATTATAATGATGAAAGTCGATTCGGAGAGGTCATGAATTTAATTAATGATGAATCCACTATTTTGCAAGAGGTTGCATTTGATTATGACAACAAAGTTCCTATATATGATGATTATGGTGATGACATGTATGCTATATTGAATAATGATAACCTTGAAACTTGTCATCATGATTTTAATTTCCAATCACATGATAGTTATTTTGTTGAGTTTGCTCCCACCATTATTGATGAGAATAAATTTGCTTACGTGGAGAGTAACAAAATTTATATGCTTACGCATCATGAAAAGAATGCTTTATGTGATAGTTATATTGTTGAATTCATTCATGATGCTACTGAAAATTATTATGAGAGAGGAACATATGCTTTTACATATCTCAATAATATCAAGTTTCCTCTCTATGTGTTGAAAGTTTTGAAGTATTGCTTATTTTGCCTTCCTATGCTAGTTGATTCTTGTTCCCATAAAATTTTTGCTCACAAAATCCCTATGCATAGGAAGTGGGTTAGACTTAAATGTGCAAGTCATATGCTTCATGATGCTCTCTTTGTGTTTCAATTCTTATCTTTTATGTGAGCATCATTCAAATTATCATGCCTAGCTTAAATGCATGAAAGAAAAGCGCTTGTTGGGAGACAACCCAACACTTTTACCTACTATTTTCAATTTTTTTGGAGTAGCAGAAGTATGGTTGGAGTACAGATTACTTCAGACTGTTCTGTTTTTGACAGATTCTATTTTCAATGCATAGTTTGCTTGTTTCCTAGTTTCTGTGGCTTATATTGCTCAATATAAATTGTGTAAATGATATGCTACAGTAGGCATTGTGTGGAAAAAATTATGAATCTTGTCTTTGATAGTACCAAAAGTGAAATGGTTTGCTCTTTATCATACTAACCTATCTCACGAAGTTCCGTTAAGTTTTGTGTGATTGAAGTTTTCAAGTTTTGGGTGAGACATCGATATGAGGAGAATAAGGAGTGACAATACCATAAGATTGGGGATGCCCAAGGCACCCCAAGTTAATATCCAAGGAAGATCCAAGCAACTAAGCTTGGGGATGCCCCGGAAGGCATCCCCTCTTTCGTCTCCAACATTATCGGTAACCTTACTTGAGGCTATATTTTTTATTCGTGACATGATATGAGTTTTGCTTGGAGCATCACTTTTTTTGTTCGGATTTGCTTGCTGTTGTTTAGAATAATGTTTTGCATCTTTTACTTCAATAAAAGTGTCAAGGATAGCCTTTACCATGCTTGTTTTGCAAGTATACATGTTGCTGTTTGAAAATAGAAAGTTTATCGCTGTTGCAAAAATTCCCTAGAAAATTCAGAATGTGATAAAATTTAGAAACTTTTTGAAAAATAAGCTCTGATAAATTTTCTACAGTGTGGTAAATTTTCATAATTTTTGGAGTTAGGTGTTGGGGAACGCGGTAATTTCAAAAAAAATCCTATGCACACGCAAGATCCATCTAGGTGATGCATAGCAACGAGCGGGAGAGTGTGTCCACGTACCCTCGTAGACCGAAAGCCGAAGCGTTATGATAACACGGTTGATGTAGTCATACGTCTTCACGATCCGTCCGATCCTAGCACCGAACGTACAACACCTTCGCGATCTGCACACTTTCAGCTCGGTGACGTCCCACGAACTCTAGATCCAGCTAAGGTCGAGGGAGAGTTTCGTCAGCACGACGGCGTGGTGAAGGTGATGATGAAGTTACCAGCGCAGGGCTTCGCCTAAGCACTGCAATGATATGACCGAGGTGGAAATCTTTGGAGGAGGGCACCGCACACGACTAAGACAACTGTCAACTTGTGTGTTCTAGGGTGCCCCTGCCCCCGTATATAAAGGATCAAGGGGAGGCCGGCCGGCCCCTAGGGCGCGCCCCCAATAGGGGAATCCTACTAGGACTCCAAGTCCTAGTAGGAATCCACCAAGAGGGAGAGAGGGGGAAGGAAGGAGAGGGAGAGAGGGAGAAGGAAAGGGGGGCGCCGCCCCCCTTCCCTAGTCCAATTCAGACCCAAGGGGGAGGGGGCGCGCGGCCTGCCCTAGCCGCCCCTCTCTCTCTCTCCACTAAGACCCATGTGGCCCATTAGTTCCCCCGGGGGGTTCCGGTAACCCTCCGGCACTCCGGTTTTATCCGAAACTTCTCCGGAACATTTTCGGTGTCCGAATATAGTCATCCAATATATTAATCTTTATGTCTCGACCATTTCGAGACTCCTCGTCATGTCCATGATCACATCTGGGAGTCCGAACTACCTTCGGTACATCAAAACACATAAACTCATAATACCAACTGTCATCGAACGTTAAGCGTGCGGACCCTACGGATTCGAGAACTATGTAGACATGACCGAGACTCACTTCTGTTTAATAACCAATAGCGGAACCTGGATGCTCATATTGGTTCCTACATATTCTACGAAGATCTTTATCGGTCAAACCGCATAACAACATACGTTGTTCCCTTTGTCATCGGTATGTTACTTGCCCGAGATTCGATCGTCGGTATCTCAATACCTAGTTCAATCTCGTTACTGGCAAGTCTCTTTACTCGTTCCGTAATGCATCATCCCGCAACTAACTCATTAATCACATTGCTTGCAAGGCTTATAGTGATGTGCATTACCGAGAGGGCCCAGAGATACCTCTCTGAAACACGGAGTGACAAATCCTAATCTTGATCTATGCCAACACAACAAATACCATCAGAGACACCTGTAGAGCATCTTTATAATCACCCAGTTACGTTGTGACGTTTGATAGCACACTAAGTGTTCCTCCGGTATTTGGGAGTTGCATAATCTCATAGTCATAGGAACATGTATAAGTCATGAAGAAAGCAATAGCAATAAACTAAACGATCATAGTGCTAAGCTAACGGATGGGTCAAGTCAATCACATCATTCTCTAATGATGTGATCCTGTTAATCAAATGACAACTCATGTCAATGGCTAGGAAACTTAACCATATTTGATCAACGAGCTAGTCAAGTAGAGGCATAGTAGTGACACTCTGTTTGTCTATGTATTCACACATGTACTAAGTTTCCGGTTAATACAATTCTAGCATGAATAATAGACATTTATCATGATATAAGGAAATATAAATAACAACTTTATTATTGCCTCTAGGGCATATTTCCTTCATTAGGGAAGTATGATGAATCTTGCATTCTTTACAGACTGTACCGTTTTGGCAGATTGTTGTTATGTTTGCATTGTTTGCGTATGTTTGCTTGCTTAATGATTCTATTTGAGGATAGGAGTATTAAATATGCAGAGGCATTTAGTATGCAATGTTGAATAATAATTTTAGTGATTTGCTACAGTAGAGAATGACATGGTTTTTGCATTGGTTTATACTGACTTATCTCACGAGTTCTTGTTGAGTTTTGTGTGGATGAAGTTTTTGAGATTTAGGAAAACCGTGATATGAGAGGAATGAAGAAGACACAAGAGCTCAAGCTTGGGGATGCCCAAGGCATCCCAAGTTAATATTCCAAGAAGTCTCAAGCATCTAAGCTTGGGGATGCCCCGGTAGGCATCCCACCTTTCTTCTTCAACAATTATCGGTTAGTATCGATTGAGCCTAAGTTTTTGCTTCTTCACGTGATGTGTGCTATGCTTGGAATGTCATTTTATTTAGTTTTTCTTGCTGTTCTAATAAAAATACTTAGAACTGAAAGTTTTTAAATAAAATAGACTCCTCAAATAGTTGCCAGAGAGGCTAGGTAAGCAACACTCACATCCCGTCAACGAAGCTCTTTTCTATGGGATTGCTCTAGTGCTTCACTTATATCTTTTTGAGCACGGTGTGCTTTAGTATTTTTGAAGAAATTCTCTCTTGCTTCACTTAAATTAATTTGAGAGAAAGAAATATTATGCTCATGATCTTTACTTATATTTGTTTGAGCTTATCAAAAGCAACATATGAAAATTAGTTCCAAAGTGATAGATATCCAAGAAGGATATAATAAAAACTTTCGTGAAGTTCATTGGACAAAATAAACTTGATTCCTTGTAATAGTTTTGAGATATGATGATGTGATATGTGAGTCATGTTGATGAGTAATTATGCTTTAGTAAGAATATTGGTGTTAAGGTTTGTGATTCCCTATGCAAGCACGAAAGTCAATAGTCATGCAATGAAATTACATCCTACTTGTGGTGCATTATTCGGTGTTAATTATGCTTAATGCTCGCTTATGAGATTATTTGTTTCTTGGTTGATCGCTTCTCAATCTTTTGCTAGCCTTCATTTTGCACTAAGTATGATCACTACTTGTGCATCCAAAACCCTTTAAACCAGTTTTGCCACATGAGTCCCTATATGCGGTATTCTTTTGCCGTTCTAAGCAAATTTGTATGTGCCATCTCTATTTTTCAAAATAATATTCCCTTTTGTGTGCTCGTACTGCTCGCGAGGCGGTGATGGGTTGCCGATATTTTCCATGCTAGATGTGTTATTTTCACAATGAGTGTTTATTCACTTGTCATTGCACGAGAATAAGGCGAAGGTATTAGGGATGCCCAGTCCCGAAATGAAAAATGAATTTACTTTATGTTGTCAAATAATAAATTCCTTGGAAAGTGTTGGTATGAAGGGAAACTGTGGATTCAGCTAGCCATGGAAAGTGAAAGTATGGTGGAAAAAGGAATAAACTTTATTTTCTGTTTGGGAACCGCCTATGATATATCTAGCATGGAAAGTGTTGGGAGCTCTAAGTCATTTTCGTTGGTGGGAAAAGTATGCCTCTCAAAATGTTTTTATCTCTTAATTTTTGCTTTGAGCTCTGGCACCTCTACAAGTCCCTACTTCCCTCTGTGAAGGGCCTTTCTTTTACTTTATGCAATTTTTATTATTAATTTGAGTCTCCATCTTCTCTTATAAAGCACCAACTAGGGGGCACTATGATCGTACTTGAGTATTGGGTGTGGCTAATATGCGAGTGTGTTTCATGAATGGATTAATGATTAAGCATGATGGGATAGGGATAACTTATTTTAGCATTGATATTTTTAAAGACATGGTTGCTTGTTGATATGCTTGAGTATTTAAGTTATCATGTCAAAACTAGACTATTGCTTTGAACTATATAAAAGTCCAAATGTCCATGCTACAAAAGAAAGATTATATGATGAATATGATAGGTAGCTTTCCACAGCAAAAATTCCGTTTTCAATTGCTACTTTGCCATAATAAGTTTTATGAGAAAGAGTTGTTGTTATGATTCTAGGGAAAGTGATTGAAATTATCATTGATCAAACTTATGCACTTTGCTAGCATTCACACTCCATAAATTATTTCTTTTATCATTTACCTACTCGAGGACGAGTATGAATTAAGCTTGGGGATGCTGATACATCTCCAACGTATCTATAATTTATGAAGTATTCATGCCATGTTTACAACAATTTTATATGGTTTTGGTATGATTTGCATGGAACTAACCCGGACTGACGCTGTTTTCAGCAAAACTACCATGGTGTTGTCTTTTGTGCAGAAATGAAAGTTCTCCAAATGATCTGAAACTTTTTGACATTTTTTTTGGAACAAAAGAGACCCCCGAAGCTTCGTGGAAGGACCAGAATGTGAAGGAGTAGGGCACAAGACACCGGGGCGCGCCTGGGCCCTTGTCCGTGCGCCGGTGGGTTGTGCTCACCTAGAGGCCCATCTTCACGTGAAACCAGCACCAAAAAATCTTATAAATAGAGAAACCATCAGGGGTAGCCCTAGATCAGAAGTTCCGCCGTCGCAGGCCTCTGTAGCCACCGAAAACCAATCTAGACCCTTTTCGGCACCCTGCCGGAGGGGGGAATCATCACCGGTGTCCATCTTCATCATCCCGACGGCCACCACGATTTTGAGGGAGTAGTCCACCCTCGGGGCTGAGGGTTTGTACCAGTAGCTATGTGTTTAATTTCTCTCTCTCTCTCTCTTGTGTTCTTGAGATGTCACGATCTTGATGTATCGCGGGCTTTGTTAATATAGTCGGATCATATGGTGTTTTCCCTTCTCTATCTTATTGTGATGAATTAAGTTTTTCCCTTTGAGATTTTGTTAAACGGATTGAATACTTTTATGGATTTGAGAACACTTGATATATGTCTTGCAATTGAATACTCGTGGTGACAATGGGGTATCGTATTGATTCACTTGATATATGTTTTGGCAGTCAACTCACGGATTCCCGATGTGACATTGGGATAATCTATGCATAGGGGTTGATGCACGTTCTTGTCTTTAGTTTCTCCGGTAGAAATCTTGGGGTCCCCTTGTAGTTCTTTGTGTGGATTGAGTATTATGAATATGAATTTGCTTTGGTGTTATTCTAGTACGAACTCTAGGATAGATCGAACGGAAAAAATAGCTTTGCATCATTTTAATACGAACTCTTGATTAGATGAATCGGAAAGAATAGCTTTGAGGTGGTTCCGTACCCTACAAACAATTTATTCTTATGTTCTCCGCTAGATAGGAACTTTGGAGTGATTCTTCATCGCACTTTGAGGGATGGTTATATGATCCAATTATATTAGCACTATTGAGAGATTGCACTAGCGAAAGTACGGACCCTAGGCCTTGTTTTCAAGCATTGCAATACCGTTTGTGCTCACTTTTGTTACTTGCTACCTTGCTGTTTTTATTGTCACTATCACAAAAATCAATATCTACTATCATTACTACACTTTTATTACCATCTCTTCACCGAACTAGCGCACCTATACAATTTACCATTGTATTTGGTGTGTTGGGGACACAAGAGACTTTTTGTTATTTGGTTGCAGAGTTGCTTGAGAGAGACCATCTTCATCCTACACCTCCCACGGATTGATAAACCTTAGGTCATCCACTTGAGGGAAAATTGCTACTGTCCTACAAAACTCTGCGCTTGGAGGCCCAACACGAGTTTACAAGAATAAAGTTGCGTAGTAGACATCACCTCCACCTTTGCTCGCGCTTGCGCAGTCGTGGTGATTCACATCGCACTTGCATCGCACACGGTTAAGAAATTATACCTGTATCCGTTGAGCGTCATCAGAGTCTTTGCAACCAAAAAACATTAGAGAGGGTCAGAAGACAACCACACCAACATGTGGCCCAAATGTATATGAGTGAAAAGGGTGGCCTGTGATGTTCAAAATTCCAATGCACAAGTTTGACCGCGCGGGCCTACGGTTGAGCACGTCGTCGAAGATCGATGAGAGGGGCCAGAAGTCAAGAACCACCTAGAAGTGGCCAAATATATGTAGGAATGTTGGGTGTGATGTTTAAAACTTTAAATACACAATGCACAACTTTGGTGGCACCTGGCTCACAAACCCGAAAGCACCCTTGGATATATCTATAATGACATAATGTCGTAGCTAGCTAGGGTGCTTGACCCACCACCTCCCACTTCGTGTTAGTGGGGCGGATGCAAGTAACGACACTTTGGTCATACATGCATGTCGCCATGACCTACCATAAGAAGGACCAGTGAATCTATCGTTTGGTCAAACGACAATTGTGGTTGTCGATAAACCGCTTGGGACAATAGATTGAACCATCATAAAAATCACACGAGAGGGACCACAAAACCAGCACCTCTTGCATGCGGCCCAAAATGATGTACGTTGGAAGGGGTGATGTGTGTTTTCAGTATAGCATAATGTATAATTTAGATGTGGTGCCTACCTCTTGATACAGACAACAACCATGAAGGCCAGGTAGTTAAGGATGAGATATACGCATGGTACGGTGTAGGTCAAACCCAGCAATCCGAGCATGTGGGAGGGAATCCTGACAACGCATGAGCTCGAGCTTTGGTTGAACGACATGTGAATGTGACCGGCACTAACACTAACTAGGAGGAATCCATTCATGGCCAGCACATACCCCTCGTTATCGGTCAAAGGGATGATATATATACCTCGGGGAGCCCACAGATATGCACAGCGTCGATAAATCGCACAAGGGAGACATGCTCGATCAGAACACCCTGCCCCCTATACCCTGTATGTGACCTGAAAAAGGTTTATATAATCACCATGACATGTCACTATAGAGTCAATCATTCTTTAATTTTTTAGAGCAAAAAATAATCAATAAAAACATAGTCTACAAATTAGCAAAACAAGGATCCCAAGGTTTATATAATCGCCATGATAGGTCACTATAGAGATATTTATCTCTTTATCTCTATAATGACTGTGTCATAGCATTTAAATGAAGCTTGAGATACGCAACTTCCCACCGGGTCACCCATCCTTGGACTACTCCAGCCCGAGCATGCTTAACTTATGTGTTCTATTCGACTAGGATAGCGGATGGGAAGCTGCACCTTGCTGATAGGAATTGCCTTCTTGCCTTTAAGGCGTTTCACGCTGGTCACACACATTTGATATGGGACCTACTCCCTCCTATCACACGCATTTGTGCTTTTAGAAACTGTGTGCAATATTTACATGGCCGGTGTGTCGCCGCCTAGCCTTCAATGAGCACTGACACTGGTAGCGGGAAAACGATGGGAGAAGAGGTGGGAAACCGATGAGAGCAGTGGCGGGAAACGGTAGTCTGTTTGGATATATAACAGCATTAATATAGAAAACTTAGTAGAGAAGGAAGCGTGAGCTAGCACGACGCATGCGCACAGTGCTTACCCATATACTGCATGTGTTGTCGAAAGGGCTGAGGATTGCCGTTCGATCTGGGAGCATCCAACGGTGCAGGCGTACGATCCGTGGGGTTGGGGTTCTGGCCAATCAGAATGCATGACTCAGATCGCGCGTGCAGCAGGGGGGAGGGGGGCATCGGCCACGGTTTGGTAGGCACACGGCTTTCATGAGTGAACCGTGTGCTATTTGAAAACATTTCGTGAGAAGAATCTAGGTTTTTAAATCCTCATAAATCCAAAACTCACCCGAAAATCGTAAAACTTGGCATGGTGTCACGACATGGCACATATATGTCGTGCTAAAAAATTGTCCAATTTGGGGCAAGTTTTATTACAAGCCTCTTACAAACCGAAGCTTCTCTCAAGAAGTCTCGTGGTTCTGATAGGGAAACATGTCCCCCTTGTGGGCGAAACGATAATCACTGCCTCTTTTCGCCTTGTATTTTCTTCTACGAGCAACATGGAACGAGAGGATATCCGTGCTAAAACTTAAACTTATTCAGGGTTCGTTTGGCCTTTTTATACACTAATTGAGTTTCCTAGGCATTTAATGTCCATAATTCAAATCTAAACTACAAATACATGCTCCAGTTCACCAAAATCGCTAGAAAATTTATACATGTGTCCTTGGGTGCATGTTTAGGTCCCATGCCAGGAATGGGAATGAATTACGACCGTACCAGCGTCCTGGCTCGTCCTCAAACATTTGGAATCTTGGTTTTTAAACCCCCATAAATCCAAAACTCACCAGAAAGTCATCAAAGGTGGCATGGTGTCATGTCATGGCACATATATGTCGTGGTAAAAACATTGCCAATTTGGGCCAATCTTTATTACAAACCTCTTACAAACCGGAGCCTGTCGCAAGAACCCTCGTGGTTTCGATAGGGAAACGTGTCCCCTTGTGGGCGTAACAATAATCGCTCCCTCTTCTAGCCTTGTATTTTCTTCTACACGCAACATGGAACAAAGGGAGATTCACGCTGAACTTTGAAATTATCCAGGGTTCCTTTGACCTTTTTTATTCATTAATTGAGTTTTCTAGGCATTTAATGTCCATAATTCAAATCAGAACTACAAATACATGCTCGAGTGCACCAAAATGGCTAGAAAAAACATACATGTCTCCTTGGGGTGCATGTTTAGGTCCCATGGAATGAATGAGAATGAATTCAAACGTCCCGGCATCCTGGCTTGGCCACAAACATTGTGAATCTCGGTTTTTAAATCTCTGTAAATCCAAAACTCACGAGGAAATCATGAAACCTGGCATGGTGTCACTACATGGCACATATATGTCGTGGTAAAATAATTGTCAAATTTGGGCCAAGCTATATTACAAGCCTCTTACAAACCTAAGCTTCTCGCAACCCTCATGGTTTCGGTAGGGAAACATGCCCCTCTTGTGGGTGAAATGATAATCGCTGCCTCTTCTCGTCTTGAACTTTGTTTTCTACGAGCAACATAGAATAATAGGAGTGTCGTGCTGAAATTTGAAACTGTTCAGGGTTCGTTTGGCCATTGTATATATTAATTAAGTTTTCTAGGCATTTAATGTAGTCCATAATTCAAATTTGAACTACAAGCGCATGCTCCAGTGAAGCAAAATGGGTGGGAAATCGTACATGTGTCATTGAGTGCATGTTTAGGTCTCATTTAAGGAATGGGAATGAATTACAAACTTCTCGTCGTCCTGAAACATTGAGAATCACGGTTTTTAAATCCCAGTAAATTGAAAACTCACCCAAAAACACATGAAACTTGGCATGGTTTCATGACATGGCACATATATGCCTTGGTAAAAAAAACGTCCAGTTTGAGACAAGGCGCACACATTAATAGCCAATGAAGTCCATTTGAAACACATAGCTGACACATTAATATCGCAAACGGTTGTATTATATGAACCGTGTGTCCCCGTAACCATTTAAGTGCGGCCACTACCTCTGCCAAAATTTAACCATACTCGGTGGCGTGTGCGCAGCTGTTTGATTAGACGGGACGAGCGCGAGAAGTCCGCCGTGCAGGCTCGACGGGACACGTGCGAGCAGTCTGCCGCATAGGCTCGACGAGACACGTGCATCCTGTCCACCTCGTAGGCTCGACGGGACATGTGCGAGCAGCAAGGCCGCTCATGCTCACCGGGAAGCGAGCTTTTGACCTCCATCCACCAGCCGCCCGCCTCGCTCACAACTTCTCCATTAATTGCGGCCGAGCCGCTTTTTAACACATGGTTAATTAAAGCACCTGGATGGAGGGTGTTTGCTTGTGACCCCATGGAAGCATTTGCTTTGTTCGTGTTTTCAACTCGTATTTCGGCCTAATTTAAATTGCCACATAGGGCAATGGATAATACGACGACAAATAAAACGACAACGGATAATACGACGACAAATTTACAATGGCGTGGATAATAATTGTCTTACATATTCCGGATAATTTAAAGTGCCACACGCGGCAAAGCCCGGAAGACACGGGGGCAAGGGAAGAAGGAAATCGTAGACAACGATCTAGGTCGCTACTGTCTCTACTCGTCGATGGATCGCCGGGCGACGACATCCTCCAGCTCCTTCAATTCCTCATGACTTTGCTTGAAAGCAGCTACGGATTCCTCCACCTCCTGCTCGCGCTCGATCCGGAGCTTCCTCAATTTACCCATCAGTTCCTCGACGATGCTGTCAGCGTCATCCCCGAGGCACTGCTTTGCTCATGCAGCATCTTCCAGCCGGCGACCTCCTCCTTCTCGGTGAGCGCCTTGAGGAGCTTCGCATTGTCACCCATGAGTTGCTCGACAAGGCCGATCGCCTTGTCAACCGAGGCATCCCTGATCTCGAGCAGCTTCATCAAGCTGTCGACCAGCTCCTGCTGCTTAATGAGGCTAGCGAGAATGTCGTCGTCGCCGGCCAAGGACTTTAGCAACGCCAGCTCATCACGATCGCCAAAGCGGCGAGTGCGCTTGTGAGAGCCCTCGCGTGCCCGTGAGAGCTCGTCCATTTGTGACACAGGGACATCTCTGCTGCGGCTACTGCTTCGCGGCGGGACCTCTCTAGTGCGTCTGTGGCCTTGGTCTTTTGTGCCTGGTTATATGTCCACCCGAAACTCCTCCTACCGGTCATGGCGGAATGACTTGACAGGAAAGACCAGTTTTGTGGGTGATGAGGAGAGGAACTGTGAAGTAATTTTCGAGTGGGTAGTTTTTATAGCTCGGTGCTAAGTGTGAACACATATTAGTTTGATAGGTGTGAACAGATTTGCAATTACTTATTGCATTGTAATCTGCAATGTGACGAGAAACAAGGTCAAAATTTATTGATGGTTGTGGGCCTACAAAGTCCGTTTCTATTGTTCTGGCTCATCACAAACAGTTCTTTTGCATCAACTATATGCCATGCATCGGAAGCCCGAAACGTGGGCCCGCGTTCTCGGATGTACGTGTACGTGTCTGCCCACTATCACACATGGTCAAGATATCACCATCGTGTCCTATGGATGCGCAATCGCGCCTCCCACGGGTTACTGAGGTTGACCACGTGGTTGCTCGCTGTTGAGGCGGCCGCTGCTCGCGGTCTGCTCCTTGTTGAGGTGGCCGCGGCACGCTCTGCTCGCGTCCGTCCGCGTGTTTTGCTCGCCATTGAGGCGACCGCGGCGCGCTCCGCTCTGGCGTCCCTGCGCGTGCTCTGCTCGCCGTTGAGGCAAATTCACAATGGCAACGGTTAATAATTGTCTTACATATTCAGGATAATTTAAAATGCCACATGCGGTAAGGCCCAAAACACTCATGACCTACATATGCATACAATTATAATAAAATATAGGCTAAAAGGTTGAGCTCGCGGCCTTCCGACGACGGTCTTCTCGGACTCCATGATCAGCATAGCACCCTTGCGTCCGTTCATTCCAAGTGTCCCGACCCGCCTCTGCCTACGGAGCTGCTGGCGCTGGGAGGCTCTTGGGGCTGCTGGGCCTCTTCCATAAGAGCTTGACAGCATGCAATCATGCGCATGATATCTCCGCGGAACCGCTCCATTTCCATGTCTCTGGCCTGGTAGCAAATTCCGTCCATCACCTACATCCCCAAGATATCACGTTGGCGATGTTCTATTTCATCAGGGACGTCAACTCCACCAAGGATGCGCTCGAGCCTTGCCACGACATAATCGGGATCGAGGTTGACATGGCATCCGCGGGCAATGATGAAGCCGCAGGCTGCCTGTGTGTTGAATGAATCGCAGAGGTCCTCTGCCCATTCCTTGCGGGGCATCAGGCTCTTGATGAGCACTGGTGACAGCGGCTCATCGGGTGGGTCGTCGATCATGCCGCCGAGCAGCTCTGGATCTTTTGCACGGTGGATGGCAAACTGCTCATCACACCTCGTCTGCAATATGTCGATTGTGTGCCCACACTACAAAAAAATACACTTCCGTGATGATACGTGTTTGTCATAGTAGGTCACGTTTTCAGTCATGCATGTACATCCATGACGATTTTATGACAGAATCAAGATAGTCATACCTGTGCTGTCGTAGAAGTGTTCCATGACATTACCAAAATTATCATCATGGAAGTGTCCACTTCCATGACGATAAATGGCGCGTCATGGAAGTGCTTTCGTCAGGGGTAACCGACACGTGGCATCCGCCGTAACGGGTCGCTGTTAAGCTATCAGGTCCAGTTTTGGATCCGATAACCCGTTAACAGCCCGGACCAATGGGGATTTTCCACGTGTAAAATTCTCAATGGACAGGGGAACCACGTGCCGGCTCACCGTTGGGACAGATGTCATCTACTCATTGGACAAGAGGCGCCTATGATACGTCGAAACGTGGCATGGCCCAACAGAGGCCCATTCCGGTGAAAAGGCCGGCCCGTTTGACTTGGTCAAAAGGTAGCGGGCCGGCCCACGGAAAGCCTGTTAACGGTCTGTTTGTATATAGCCCATTTACGGCCCGCTAACTCACGGCCCGTTATGGCCTATCCGAATTAAGCCCGGTAGCGTCATCTGGGCCGTCCAATATGATTCCAGCCTATTGTAACTTCTGGCCCATGTATGACCCATGACGTCTTTCGGGCCATATGAGGCCCTTTGTAACTCTTGGACCATTAACGACCCGTGGTGAAACTGGCCCGTAATGAACAGTGTACCGCTTTTACCCATTAATGGCCCATTATTCCATTGGGCCGTTTCCAACCCATGTTACCTTTCGGCCTTCTCAGGGCCCATTTATTCTTGGGCTCATTTCCAGCATTCGGTTACTTACGGCCCGTTATTGGCCTTTTCTGCTTATGGGCCAAATTCAACCCGTGGCCAACTGTGGCCCGTTAATCCGTTGGGCCGTTTCATAGCGTCATCAAATATGACCGATTAATGACGGCCCGTTATGGTCAGCCCATGAACGGACAATTCCAACTCTAGCCCATTTACGGCCCATAATGCGGTCTGTTATTGGCCCATGTTTGGCCAATCGATCATACGGCCCGTAGAAGGCCCATTGATGCTACGGCACGTAAAGTCCCATTGTTTCTACGGCCCGTAGGAGGCCCATGGTCACTACAGTAAGTATGTAGCCCATGGTTATTGTGGCCTAGTTTTAAAAAATAGGTTATTGCGGCCACAAGCAAACCACGGAAAAAGGACTGCACTTACTACAAGCAAACAAATAAACAAGATAACAAGGAAATAAATAAGCAAGCAACTTACACTAGGCTATCACAACTATTACACATATTACATCCACTGGGCATCAAAGTTCGCCACCAGTGCAAATATAGGGAACAAAGCAGCATATCACATACACTGGTTGCCAAATTTGGCGACCAGTGCAAATAAACGCTGCAGCAAAACAAGTCCAGAACTAAAACCACTTCAGAAGAGCTCAAGAAACAATATCCTGGGTACCCATAATGCTGGCAAGATGGTTAGCAAGCTTATTAACTTTCTCTTGTTTGGCGCTTAAATCCTCCAGCGCTTGCTGTTGCACCAGAAAGTATGCATCTGAATGCAGGGACTTCCTCAGTCCTTCGGCTTCGAGTCGCAGCACATCTGGTCGATGTCTTTCAACTTGAAGTTGAGACTCAAGAAGATGAATTGATTCAGGCAGTGAGTTCGAAGAGCTTGTGCCAGCAGTAGTGGCCAGTAACTCGAACACTACATCAAGATAGGACTTTTGGGTTGTCTCACCATCGTCAAGATAGTTTTTATCAGCTTTCTTGGAGACCAACAGGGATGTCTCACTATCTTGAACCTTGTCTGCATTACTTCCTTTACCATTGCATAATGGGGTACTCTTCTCCAATATTTTGTCCGCATTCTAAAAGAGAAACAAGCAGACACATCACAGGTTTACCATGTTGTATATGAAACTCATTTTGGTAAATTAGTTCAGTAGTAAAGTGGACAGGATAACAGCATGAAACAAACATATATCTATGTACCATGGTCAGTGTATGGTCTATATCATTCTAGTTTTTGTTGCCAAATCAAGATAGAGACACAGTTCAAATAATATCTGTTTAAGACAAAGCAGAATAGCCAGAATATAAGTGTGGGAAACTATAGAGCAATAACAACACTTGTAATGTGCATGACATGAGAACATAACTATTTATTCAATTGAAACTGAAATCAACATAGATCAAGTTACAACAGCAAACCAGTTAAACAAAGAGGTTTAAAACATACCTGTTGCGCCATTGGAGTTTCAATTCCATCCTTCAAATTTGAAAATAGTTGGTATGATTAAATACACTAATGCAAGAGCAAAGGAGTATGAACCATAGCTGCAGAACCTGACCTGAGAACAATTCTTCTTCTGCTTTAAGCATTGAGTTGGGGTTCAGAGTGGTGGTCCTCGTGCTTTGGGCACTGCAGTTCCCTTACTAACTGCTCGTGTTTGGGTGCTCTGTGGTGGAGACAATGTTGTGTCAACTAGAACTGGTTACTATCTGCTGGGGTTGGGGTTAAAAGGGGTGTAGCTGGTTCTCTGTCCAACCGAGTAGGGGTACAATCTGCGAGAGTCTGGGTTATGTGTGGTGGGGCTGGTTCTTGGGCAAGTACAACCGTGGTTCTATCTGCATCGACTGGTAGCACAATCTTTTCTGAAGACCGTGTTGTTACTCCCTTAGATACTGCCATCACCCTCTCCAATTCAAATGGCTGATACACAAGAAAATTAATTGAATGTATAGACATTGTATGATAGACAGGTGCAATGGATAGTGGGGAATAAAAGAGGGCATGAAATAATTCACATTTATCTTGTCTAACCAAACAGGATAGCATGACACAATTTCACATATATGATGGCTAACTAAACATGATAGCATGACACAATTTCACATATATGATGGCTAACTAAAAAGGATGGAAAGACATAGTTCAAAATATGATGACTATGTAAACAGAATGACATGATATAACTATATAATGTGTTTAAATAGGTTGGCATGCCATAATTCACATACATGCCGCCTATGGAAACATGATAGCATGATATAATTCACGGATAGAATGAAATAATTCAAAATATGATGACTGTAAAAACTAAACATGATGAGATGATATAACTATATGATGTCTTTATTAAATGGGTTGGCATGCCATAATTCAGATAGATGCTGTCTATGTAAACATGATGGCATGATATAATTCAAATATATGATTTATATACTAAGCAAGTAAGCAGATGGCAATCGCATATATGATGTAAAAACTAAGCAATGCAAGACAACATATGCATGATATGAGTAATATAACCCTGCCAAGTTTGAGCATAGACCTCAAGGGGGAAATAGGACTGGTCATCTGTCTCTGAATCATCCTCTGAGGAGCTATCTATAACCAGCAAGATGTTTGCTTTGGCAGGGAGCCAAGTCTGCTCTGAATACCTTGTTTTCACTCCAGATACTTCCATCACCGCTTCTAATGGCTGATGCACAAGAAGAGTAGTTGAATATACAAATGTTCTCAACAAATGGAATACGTAATACAAAAAAAGGATAGCATGATATAATCCACATATATGATGATGGGCTAAACAACATGGCATTGCATAATTCACATATATAATGCCTTGCAACAAGATAGCATTGCACAATTCACATATACAATGTCTTGCATGAAGATGGCATTGCATAATTCACATATATGGTAATTAGACACTAAACAGGTGGCATTCACACAAAACATGTCTAAACTAAGCAAATGACATAGCAATGCAAGACACCATATGCATGATGTGAGCAACATAACCCTGCCAAGTTAGAGCATACACCTCGGGGGGGGGGGGATATGACTGGTCATCTGTCTCTGAATCCTCCTCTGAGGAGCTATCCGTAACCATCGAGATATGCGCTTCGTCAGATAGCATAGTCTGCTCTGAAGACCTTGTTTTCACTCCAGAATTTTCCATCGCCGTGTCAAATGGCTGATGCACATGAAGTGTAGTTGAATGTACTAACATTGTTGACAAATGTAATACGTAATAAAAAAAGGATGGCATGATATAATTCATATTTAAGATGACTGGCTAAGCAGGATGGCATTGAAAAATTCACATATATGATGCCTGGCTAAACAAGATGGCGCTGCATAATTCACATATACGATAAAAACTAAACAGATGGCATTCACACAAAGCATGTCTAAACTAAGCAGATGACATATTTGATGTATAAAGTAAGCAATGCAAGGCACCATATGCATGATATTACCAACATCAGCATGCCAAGTTAGAGCGAAGACCTCAGGGGGTAAATACGAGTGGTCTTCTCCTTCTGAATCCCCCTCAGAACAGTTATCTTCCTCTTGATTACAATCTGAAATGGGTGGAGGGGGGCTGCCTTTGCACCCACCATGGAGCGACGTCTGCATGAAATTTTATTGCCATGCAAGGCTCATCTCTTTTGCTCTACATGCTCAGTTCCATTGTGTACAATAATTGACATGCATAGGAATAAAACATAGTGAGATTATGTAAGGAGTGCATGCAGAAATCCAGAGTGATGGTAGCAACCTATGGATAGACCCAAAACCAATGATAACAGGCAAATAATGGCTTCAGTTAAAAAATATAGATAATAGCTTCTTTACTATTTGTTTCCCACCCAACATGAAACTCATAGTAGACACCAGAGATTAACCAGATAGTAGATATATACTATTGATTACGGCCCCGATATGTACCCCACAACCATTTAAAAACTCAAGTTTGAGCATTACTTTGGAGTCGACTCAGAGTCTAATCGGTGAACAGGACGATAAAGTAGCATGTAATATTAAACGATGCATAACGTAAGCAGACACGAAAGAGTGTGACTTCTCTTGCGGACCCGTGTAGTCCTCGAGGTGATCTGCTCAGTTGATGATGGTAATGCAGTTGTCGTGGCTGCCGGTGGTGGGGAAGAAGATCTGAGGCGGCGAAAGACAGTCTGGAGGTCAGATCCCTGCTATGGTGGACCCTTCTGCCGTTGGAGCAGCTGAGCTGGGGTGGACGACGGCGCAGTAGGAGCGGGACAAACCACACAAGGTTTTCTTTGAAAACTATCTGTAAGAGAAGTAATTCTGTAAGGGCTCGTTTGAATTGGAGGATTCTAACAATGCAGGGATAGGAAATACACAGTAATAGGATAGGAATGCATGTGCAAAGAATTTAAAATCACAGGATTTCTGTCAATCTGGGTGTTTGGTTCACAAGAATTGGAAGGTCATAGGAATGCAAAGAAGCATGGTCAAATTAAGTCAAACCACAAGAAAATGTACAGTTATAATGCTATTATGCTACTATCACTTAGTCTTGTTCTTCATGAATAGGAATTTGAAAAGGAGGGCCAAGTGGATATTAAAATTCCTATGGTTTTTCTTTGAAAGAGACACTAAAGGAACAAATCCTACAGTTTTCCTTCGCTTCATTCCTTTGAACCAAATGCATTAATAGTAGTACCATAGGAAACTTTCGAATTCCTATGTTTTTCCTTCACTTTTCCTTTCAACCACTGGCAATTCTAGTAGGAAGGCTTGAACAGGGAAAATCCTACAGTCAAAAAATATTTTTGTGCTACTCCTACTACTTTGGACCCAGGCCACTGCCCTACTAGCTCAACTCCCAGGCCTATCTACAAATGCACAGAAATAAATAATGATGGCATTCAAGAGAGTCGATCACGGATAGCTAAGTTGCATGGTACCTCACTGCTTGTCATATAGTAGGAGAAACTAATCATATTTCACGTTACTACGTGTGCTTAGTGGACACTATATATAACATGTAGAGTAAAAAAGCGTTGCAACAAGTGTACAACCTCTTTGGCGAAGCCATGTCGATCTCGGCGTGATTGGGTTGGTCGGTGAGGATACTCCGGCTGATTTGGCTGTCGGAGGAGGGGAAGAAGATCATAGGCATCTGGAGATGGAGCCGGGGGTACTACTCTGCTGTGATGGAGGGTTTCGTCCTTGGAGCAGCTCCGGTGAGTTGTACGGCGACGAGGCTGAAGCAGGAAAAGAGAGAAAATGTTAACCTGAGTGGAATTCTAATAGCATCTCCAATAGATGACGTAAAATACATAACCACAAAGTGTGGATGTAAAATACATCAGCCGCTCATCTCTAAACTTAACTGTCGAAACTGAATTTTGCTGTCGAAACTGAATTTTACTGTCAAAACTGAACGCACTAGTAGCAAAAAAGCAGCAGCAGCAGCAGCAACGCCCAGAGCAGCAGCGCCTGCGAGAGCCGGGGCAGCTGGTCATGTAGCAGCATCTCAGGTAGCAGCTGCAGGGGCTCGAGCGAGAGTAGGATCTGCTGCTCATACAGCAGCAACGCACGCAAGAGTACAGCGCAGCGCAAGCAAGAGCAAGAGCGAGAGCAGTAGCACGAGCAAGAGCAAGAGCAAGAGCAGACTAGACAGGGGACCGAGAGCAAGAGCAGAGTAGCAGCGCTGTAAGTGCATCTAGTGCCCCTTAGTGATTTTGGTGTATTGAAGACTTATAGGTTAAGGAACTAATGTGTTTGTGAGTGTACACAGGTCTATAAGTCTATGAGGAGTTTGATATTTACAGAGAAAGTCGACCCCTAAAAATGAATGCCTTTGACTGAAGACTTCGGATTTCTGAAGACTTTCTGAAGACTTTGAAAGTGAAGAAATTGGTGTGACCATGATGACTTGGTGTTCATGCGAGGAACATGAAGTGTGAAGACTTTTGTTTTCGTAGTTTCATTTTCTCTTTCTTGAGTCATAGGAAACACTGTACTGTCAAAGGGGGTCGAGGAAATACTAAGGAAAAATTTCCAAGTGATGCTCATCTCAAAATCCTACAGCTACCAATCCTTTCGAGTGAAGCCATTGGAAATCTCATGTAGCTCAGTCAATTTCTTCAGTGACAGAGACGAAGTTCTTCTGGTCTCTGAGGAATTTGTTCTGACTGAGGAGTTAGGAATTTGCCAGTGCGGATTGCCTACAAGTGAGGAACATGATAGCCCTCAGGAATTTGATAGTCAAATTTCTGACCGTTGCTGTGCTACGCGCTAGCTGTCCCAAAATATCTTTCCACCTAACGGTCATATCATTGAAGGGCATTTATGTATTATCATGTCAGGCTGCTCCCTAGGCTATAAATAGCCCCCCTACAACCACTAGCTGGTTGGCTGCTCCGAGAGAAACTGACACTTGTCATTTGAGAGCATCCCATCCTCCGAGGACTTTGAGCGAAAATCATCAAGTGAGGAAAACCCAAACCCAAACACCTACAAACCCAAAGTGATTGAGCATCAGTGAAGAGATTGATCCTGCGTGGATCCGATGCTTGTTACCTTTGAATATTGTGCATCTTCCAGACGGTTAGGCGTCATGGTCTAGAGCATCCAAGAGGAAATTGTGGATCACCAAGTGACCGAGTTTGTGAAGGTTTGGAAGTCACCTGAAGACTTACCACGAGTGATTGGGCGAGGTATGTGTGACCTTAGCTCAAGGAGAATAGAGCGAGGACTGTGTGTCCTCAGGTTTAAATACCTAGCCGCTCCAACCAGACGTATCCTGCGTCTTCATCCTGTTTATCCTGTGTTTAATTTCCTCAGTTCAATTTCTTCAGTTTGTTTGTCTTCATCCTGTTTATCCTGTGTTTACGCTTTCTGTACTCTATGTGTGTTTTCATTTCATCATGATGACCATGCTTATGTTCTGTTATGTTTGCATCTGAGTACTTATTCCGCTGCAAGTAGTTCTTCTCTTAGGAATTTCCTCACCCCGAAATCCCTCAGTGAAGAATTCATAAAAATCGCCTATTCACCCCCCTCTAGTCGACTTAACGCACTTTCAATTGGTATCAGAGCAAGGTACTCCCTTGTTCTGTGTGATTTTGGTTTAACCACCTGGAGTTCTAGTTATGTCGACCGCAGGAATGAAGACTGTGTCATGCCCCATCTTTGACGGCCATGATTATCCCAAGTGGAAGGCCATGATGAAGAAGCGACTCATGGCGATGAACAACGAGCTGTGGACCATTACTGAGATTGGTCTTACTGATCTGTGCAAGATGGCGGAAGCTGATGACATTCGCAAGTACACTCTTCTCAACCTCACGGCGAAGGACATTATCTGCTCCTGTCTGTTTCAAAATCAGTTCAGGAACATTATGCATCTCAGCCATGCAAAGCTCATCTGGGACCGACTCTCTGAGGTCTATGAAGGTCAGAGATCTGACCATGATCCCTAGTTTGAGGATTTCATGGTATCGCGCAAGGCTATGACTTTTGAGCCAGAATCATCATCCTCTGCACCATGCCTTATGGCAAAAGGTGCCAAGGACGATCAACCCAAAGCCACTGAGTGGGTCCTCGATAGTGCATGTACAATCACATGACTGGTGACAAGAATCTATTGGTGGACGCTCCCTTATCACCATCACATCTGAAGCATATCACCTACGCTGACAAAGGAAAAAAGCAAGGTATTGGGTCTTGGTAAGGTTGCGATCTCAAAGGATCAACACATGGACAAAGTCATGCTTGTCGAGTCCTTAGGATTCAACCTCATGCCAGTCTCAATGCTTTGTGATCTTGATATGGTTGTTATCTTAGTATCGTTGTGTTGTGATCATCGAAGCTGACCATTCCAAAGTCTTCGAAGGCTTTAGGAGAGGAGATCTGGATATTGTTGATTTTTTGACAAGACCACAACCAGCTATATGTCTACTTGCAAAAGCTTCAGAAGGCTGGCTATGACATCGACGACTTGGTCATGCTGGCATGAAGAACTTGCACACGCTCACGAAGAAGAAGCATGTCATTGGCATTGAGAATGTCAAATTCCTCAAGGATCACTCGTGCGGAGCCTATGAAGCTGGAAAGATGACCAAGGCCAAGCATCCCGCGAAGACTATCATGACTACCACTCGACCATTTGAATTGCTTCACATGGATCTCTTTGGTCCTAACCATTATTCTGCATTCACTAATGAAGCATCTCTATATGGCTTTGTTATTGTTGATGATTACTCTCGTTACACATGGGTGCATATTGTCACTTACAAACGTGAAGTGCAGGAAGTCTTCAAACGATTTTCCTCCAGGGCTTCAACCAACTTTGGTGTGAAGATAAAGCACATCAGAAGTGACAATGGAACTGAGTTCAAGAATACTGGTCTTGATGACTATCTTGATGAATTCGGTATTACTCATGAGTTATCTGCTCCTTATACTCCTCAGCAGAATGGCGTCGTGGAGCGCAAGAACAGGACTCTTGTTGAGATGGCTCGCACTATGCTTGATGAATACAAGATGCCTCGTCATTTCTGGATTGAGGCAATTGATACTGCGTGCCACATCATCAATAGGGTATATCTTCACAAATTCTTCAAGAAGACTGCATACGAACTCCTCACTGACAAGAAACCCAATGTGAGTTATTTCAAAGTCTTTGGTGCTAAATGTTGGATTAGAGATCCTCATCACAATTCTAAATTTGCACCGAAAGCACATGAAGGTTTTATGCTTGGTTACGGAAAGGACTCGCACACCTACAGAGTCTTCAACAACGTTCACCACAAAGTTGTTGAAACTATATATGTGTGGTTCGATGAGACTAATGGCTCACAAACAGAGCACCTACCTCCTGTGCTAGATGAAAAGTCACCTGAGGAAACCATCAAGTTCAAGGCTACTAAGGATGTCATTCCTACCGAAGAATCTGCTAAAGAAGTCATTCCAGAATGTGAAGAACATCATGCTGATGCACCTGAGGAAAATGGTGCTGAAGAAAATGCTGATCCAATTCCTCGACAACAACCCGCTCATCCTCGCGTTGCAAATGAAGTGCAGATTGAGAAAATCATCAGCGACATCAACGCACCAGGTCCTCTCACATGCTCAAAAGCTTCACTTATGTCTAACTTTCGTGGGCACTTTGCTTTTGTCCCTATCACAGATCCCACTAAGGTAGATGAAGCATTTCTGGAGCCTGAGTGGATTCAAGCTATGCAAGAGGAATTACATCAATTCGAGCTCAACAACGTCTGGGAACTGGTCAAACGTCCAGATCCTCGCAAGCACAATATCATTGGCACAAAGTGGATCTACCGCAACAAGCAAGATGAAAATGGCCTTGTGGTGAGGAATAAGGCATGGCTTGTAGCTCAAGGCTACACACAGGTTGAAGGAATTGATTTCGATGAAACGTTTGCACATGTTGCTAGACTTGAGGCTAATTCGCATATTACTTGCTTATTCTAACCATCATAATATCATCTTATATCAAATGGATGTGAAAAGTGCATTCCTCAATGGTAAGCTTGAGGAAGAAGTATATGTTGCTCAACCCCCAGGTTTTGAAGATCCAAAGCATCCTGACAAAGTCTTCAAACTCAATAAGGCCCTCTATGGCCTCAAGCAGGCCCCTCGGGCGTGGTATGATACTTTGAAGGAATTCCTCATGAAGAAAGGCTTCAAACCCGGTTCACTTGACCCAACTCTTTTCACCAAAACCTATGATGATGAATTATTCATGTGCCAAATATATGTTGATGATATTATCTTTGGCTATACTGACCATCGTTAGAGTGATGAATTTGCCTATATGATGAGTGAAGAATATCAAATGTCTATGATGGGAGAATTGAAATTCTTCTTAGGTCTTCAAATTCGTCAACAACGCAATGGCATCTTCGTATCTCAGGAGAAATACCTCAAGGATGTATTGAGGAAATTCGGCATGCAAGATTGCAAAGGCGTCAAAATCCCTATGCCCACAAATGGCCACCTATGGACTGATGAAAATGGTATTGACTTCGATCAAAAGGTATATCGCTCCATGATTGGCTCTTTATTGTATTTATGTGCATCTAGGCCAGATATTATGCTTAGTGTTTGCATGTGTGCCCGATTTCAAGCTACACCGAAGGAATCACACCATAAGGTTGTGAATCATATTCTTCGATATCTAGCTCACACACCAACACTTGGATTATGGTATCCCAAGGGCTCGGCTTTTGATCTCATTGGATACTCAGACCCTGACTATGCTGGTGATCATGTGGAGCGCAAGTCAACATTAGGCACATGCCATTTCCTCGGACGATCCTTGGTCTGTTGGTCCTCGAAGAAACAGAACTGCGTTTCACTGTCTACTGCTGAAGCTGAGTACATTGCTGCTGGTTCTTGCTGTGCTCAATTGCTATGGATGAAGCAAACCCTCAAGGACTACGACGTCAACATGAATAGTGTGCCTCTCTACTGTGACAATGAGAGTGCCATCAAGATTGCTCATAACCCAGTTCAGCACTCGAAGACAAAGCACATTCAGATTCGTCATCATTTTCTTCGTGATCATGTGCTGAAGGGCGACATCTCTATTGAGCATGTGAAGACTGAAGAACAGCTAGCCGATATCTTCAGAAAGCCCTTGGATGAGAAGAGATTTAGCAAGTTGCGGTGTGAGCTAAATATCCTAGAATCTTCGAATGTCCTTTGAAAAGGACACACATCCTAACACTTATACAAAATTGATGACTTAGATGTGCAACACACGAAGAAACATTTTTCTTCAATCAATAAAGACTAACACTCTAAGTGTGAAGAAATTAACGAATAATTTGATTCTCAGAACCCTACGACAATTGTACGCGGTGTCTGAAATCATCATTCTTATACGGTGGGTCACGCCACCAACAAAAGTTGAAAATCCTCAATTTGGGTTTTTCTTCTTTTTGAAATTCCTTAGTTGTTCAATTTCTTCAACTTTGCATTATCTTCACTGATTCCGTCATTTTTCTTCATTGGCTATATATATATATGAGTTTATGTCCTCTACAACATTCACTTTGTCGAAGGAAAACGACACCTATGGGATCACTGGAATCCCTTCTACGGTTGGCGGGCGCGGGGTTGTGCAAAGAGCGGGTCTAGTAGCCAGCACAAGGATCATTTACCCAGGTTCGGGTCGCGAGGATGCGTAATACCCTAGTCCTGCTTTGGTGTATATTTGAGTGTTCTTGAGCTCTCGAACTAGCTACGGTGCGTGCGTAGTCCAAAAGATCCGAATCCTTCTCCAGTATGCCTCGGGCCTCCTTTTATAGACAAAAGGGGTCGTCACAGTGGCACACAGGAGGTGGAAAGGCATACAGTGGTCAAGTCTATCCTCTGGCACTGTCGGACAAACGCATTTAATGTGCTACCGACGTGCCCTTCTTGCTTTATCGGGGACAGCAAGGAAGCTCGTCCCAGCTGTTGCCGCCTCGCCTGGCTCTAACGCGCGTCCGAGCTGATGAGGCGTTGTAGTGCCATGTTGGCTGGCTGCTAGGCTGGCGCAGTGGCAGAGTCTTCACGAAGATCTGCATGCCACCACGCATGTGCTTGCTGAGTTGGCTTGGAGGCCGCGCGTCGCCACGCAGGTGTCTACCCAGCTGGTTGAGCAGGCAGATGTATGGGAACGGCGGTGGAGTCTTGACAGACGTGGGCCTGGTCGTGGCCCCGCAGGTGTCCTCGGCAAGGGTCTTGCCGTGCCATCGCGGTCGTCCCCGGAAAGGATCTTGCCGGGGGTCTTGTGGATTTCCTCGGCAAGGATCTTGCCGAGGATCGTCGACTTCCGGTCCTCAACTGATCTTGTGTGCTTATGATCTTCACAAAGATCCGCATGCCGCCATGGAGGTGCCTCCCGAGCCTTGGTTCCAATGTGGTTGATGGTGTTGGAAGCCTTGGGCTCAAGGGTGGCGCGCTTTGCTGGCTTTGGGCAAGTTGCCCCAGCAAGGTTCTTGCCGGGGCTGCGGAGGCCGCCCTGGCAGGGGTCTTGCCGGGGGAGTCCACATCGCCCTTTTGCTCTCTGTGTCTCTGTCTTGGCGTTGCTTTGGTTGTCTTGTGCTCCGACTTCCCTCCTCTGCCCTGCTAGGTGTGGCCGCAGGTGCGGCTCTGACTGCCCGTGCACAAGTAAAGGGGTACAGAGGAGAGCCCCTAAGCACGACGCGTTGTTGGGCTAGGCCCAGAACGGTGCGCGGGCAGGCGGGACGGATTTTTACCGCGGTGACTCCTTCGCTCGCTGCGCTCCCCACGACCCACGTTGAATGCGTGACGTGGGGGTCGCGCGTGATGTCGGGGTCATGCGTGGGGCGGTTCCTGCCTTCATGCGTCACATCGTGGTAAAGGCGCAGCTCACGCCTTCCCCATAAAAAGAGGAAAATGCAGGGCCGCAGCTCATTTACTGAGTGGACTCGAGTCGTGGCCTTCAAGGCGCTCGTGCCCCATGATCCACGGCCACCTCACTCGTCCCCTCGATATCTGCTTGCTCGCCATGTGTCCCCCATGCCTCGAAGATGGTAGGCGGTGGACGCGGGGGGGGGCACGGGTCTTAAATGACGAGGCGGGAAACCGGGTCGCCGCTGATTGGAGCAGTGGGGCGGTCTCGATTCCCTGCGCCCCTGATGGCCGGATTGGTTGAGTGGGGCGGCCGAGCCCCGACCCCGCCCCTTTATAAGAAGGGGGGGGAGATGGCACCCCTCAATCTTTCATCATCCATATCCTTCCACCTTGGCTCCTTTCTTTCTTCCACTATGGCGAGAGGGTGCGCCGGCACTTCGACGGTGGCGACGAGGGTCTCCGCTCGACAGCGCGCCCCTCCTTCCCAAGAGCTCGTGGCGGTGGAGCCGGCCATGAGAGGAAGGGGGATGGGGCGAGGCCGAGGTCGTCGTGGCGCTCCGAAAAGAGGAGGACGGGGCGGCGCACCGGCCTCGCCTCCGCCAACGATCCCTCCCCCAATGGAGGGCCACGTCGGGGACCAACCCCGCGAGTTCTCTATCAGGCTGCACCGGCCAGTGCGCCGTCGCCTTCATTTCCCTACTCCATTCGCTCGAGAGATGGAGATCGACCTGCCACAGACCCTAAGGTTGCACATGAGGGGCTGCGGGAACGGCGGCACGCGAGTTGATGTCGACTTTCCCGCCCCTCACGTCATGTATCTTCGTCGCTGATGGAAGACCTTCGCTCGTGTCCACAGCCTGACAGAGGGGCTTGTTCTCTACTTCAAATTAATGGAGAACGGCCTTCTCTCCCTCAAGGTCTTTGGGGACTTTGGAACTCCCCTAAAGTGTTGCGTGGAGAGCTCCTCCGATGATGAAGACTCCTCCTTAAGCGGGAGTGACGAGGAGGACGGCGACATCGACGACAAGGGTAGCGGGCAGGAGGATGACGGGTCCGACTAGGCATCGGACACACCGTCCCTCGGCGACGTTGGCAACACCATCATCTGCATCGCCAGCTCCTTGAACATCTTGGGATCGCCTCCTTAGGCGGTTGGCGTGGGAAGGCCGGGGAAGACGAAGAAGGCGGGTAGCGGGCCGTCAAGTCGGAGTACATGGGCACCGACACCTTCATCGCGTATTGCCGGCCCGCTGCCTCACCTTTTGGCTCTTCTCCCGGCACCATTATCACCATCCCTCTTCTGGACGGCCGCCGGGATGTTCTTTTGGTGTCTTCTGCTGCTCGTACCTCGCCTAGGCACTCCTTTTGCCCTTCCGTCATCTTGTTCCGTTTCCTGGGGAGAGGGACAAGAAAGGGATTATGGGCATCTTATCTCTTTTTTGTTTTTAAGCCTACGTGCCTTTCTAAGATTTAAATCTTGTAACCCCCTTGCTCATGTATGCATTCCATACGAATTGTACTTGTTTGCAACGTATTAATGATGAGAAGGGTGTTTGCCGGGTTTTATTTGCGCGTGGGCGAGGGCCACACCAAGGAATGAGTCCTCGTTATCTTGAGATAAACACTGTAGCCCGGCGACAGGCCTTGCCGTTTTCTTGCTCTATAGCTCAGCTACACTCACGCCCTTGGCAAAGGTAGGGGCCGAGTAGGATTAGGCCCTTCGCTCGTCCCCTTCCCATCGCACTACAACCAAGTTCCGGCCCAAAAGTAAGGTTTTCGGACACGGGACAGAGGGAGCAAGATGGTATGAGATCGAGCGAAGTCTCATACGTTCAAGTTTTATACGGAGGCACAGAGTGGGGGAAGGAGACTTATCTAATGTCGCAGCCCCCGGCAACCTTGGCTTGTCGTGACCGGATCCTTAGACCTGCAGCCCCCGGCAACCTTGGCTTGTCGGGGTCGGGGCGTCGGCCTGTTCTCTTTCTTCCAAAATAGCTCAGCAGAAAATGTCCATGAACCCTGCGGACCAAAAAGGACGGGAAGGAATAGCGAGATGCATACTCGACCTCTATGCTAAGGGTTAGTCGCCGCCAAGCACTATCAACCCTAACACAGAGAGAGACTCAACCTAGCATGCATGCTAAAACTTAGGGCGCCAGCGCTTCATTTATTTATGCTCAGGGTCTGCGTCTGGCTTTGTACAAAGGGTTACATGCCTTGTCGGCAAGGCTCGTACAAAAGATGGCTTGCCGGGAGGCCCGGCAACCGCGCCTTATGGGTAAAACTTGTAAAGATGTTCGATGTTCCAGGAGTTGCTCACTGGAATACCATCTTCGGTCTCCAGGCGGACTGCGTCGGGCCTGGTGACTCGTATTACCCGATAAGGGCCTTCCCACTTTGGCGTCAACTTGTTGGAATTCTTGGTCGACTGAACATGCCGAAGAACAAGGTCGCCTTCCTCAAAGCTTCGGGCATGAACCTTGCGGCTATGGTAGCAGCGCAAGGCTTGCTGGTAGCATGCTGCTCGCACAGCCGCCTGAAGACGATCTTCCTCAAGGAGCGTTGCGTCATCTTGCCGCAATTGCTCTTGCTCAAGTTCATCATAAGCGAGCACTCAGGGTGACCTGTATGTGAGTTCCGTGGGGAGAACTGCTTCTGCCCCGTAAACGAGGGAGAATGGTGTCTGGCCGGTGGCTCGATTTGGTGTTGTTCTAGTTGACCAAAGAACCGCCGGCAATTCATCAATCCAGCGCCTTCCGCACTTGTGTAGCCTGTCAAAAGTCCTCGTCCGGAGGCCTCGCAATACTTCAGCATTAGCCCTCTCAGCCTGGCCATTGCTCCGTGGATGTGCAACAGAAGCAAAACAGACCTTGTTGTCGAGGTCCTGGATGTACTGCATGAAGGTGCGGCTCGTGAACTGCGTGCCGTTGTCGGCGATGACTCTATTTGGCACACCAAAACGGCATACTAGTCCCTTGAAGAATTTGACGACCGATTGTGCTGTCACCTTTCTCACTGCTTCCACTTCCGGCCACTTTGCGAACTTGTCAATTGCAACGTACAAGTACTCAAAGCCCCCGACAGCATGGGGAAAGGGGCCCAGTATGTCGAGCCCCCAGACCGAGAATGGCCAGGAAAGAGGGATTGTTTGGAGTGCTTGAGCTGGTTGATGAAGCTTCTTTGAATGGAACTGGCACGCTTCACACTTGGTTACTAGTGCCGTTGCATCCTGGAGGGCTGTGGGCCAGAAGAAACCTTGCCGGAATGCCTTGCCGGCAAGGGCCCTCGACCCTATGTGGGAGCCACATATGCCTCCATGGATCTCTGCCAATAGCTCCAGTCCTTCCTCCTGGGGAATGCACTTCAATTTCACACCGTTCGGCCTTTTTTTGTAGAGAACGTCGTCGACAAACTGATACATGGCAGACCGACGGGCTACTTTCTCTGCTTCTTCCTGCTCCTCAGGAAGCTCTCCTATTTGGAGGAATCAGACGGTATTATGTGCCCATGCCGGAGCCCGAGGCTCGACGGCAAGTACCAAAGGCATTTCCTCTGCCATGGGAGCGGCTGTCTCTACAGCCAGGGCTTGACGCCCTGCTGGAGTCTGTTGCCCCATGGTAGGCTCAGTGTCCATGGCAACATCTTTTGCCGGCGGCTCCTGGGAGCTCGGCGGGAAAGTACTTGCCGGGGCCTGATTTCCTCCGCTTGTTCCGCTCTGTCGATAGTTCAACGGATGGTTGAGTTAATCGAAGCACAAAATTACCTGGTTCCACAGGCAATTTGAGGGTAGCGCATTTTGACGAGTAGTCGGCGATGCCATTCTCCATTCGGGGAACATGCTCTGCTTGTATACCGTCAAAGCGCTCCTCCAGCTTCCTCACTTCGTCTACGTAGGCCTCCATCAACGGGCTTTGATAATCCTTGTTAACTTGCTTGACGACAAGCTGTGAATCACCCCTGATGATGATCTTCTTGATTCCGAGGTCTGCCGCGATCCTGAGACCGGCAAGCAATCCCTCGTATTCTGCAGTGCTGTTTGTTGACATCTCCCTGGGAAAGTGCATCTGGACTACATACTTGAGGTGCTCTCCGGTGGGTGCGACGAGTAGCACACCAGCACTGGCGCCTTGCAGCGAGAAAGCCCTGTCAAAGTACATAATCCAGTCGCGACTTGTTTCCTTGCCGGGGAGAGCGGTCTCCTGAATCTCTTCGTCGGGCGTTGAGGTCCATTCCGCAATGAATTCCGCCAAGACCCTACTCTGAATTGTTGAAGTGCTTTCAAACTTCAAACCAAAGCTCGACAGTTCCAAAGCCCATTCCACAATCCTCCCGGTTGCGTCTGGGTTATGCAATATCCTTTGCAACGGGAAGCGGGTGACGACGGTGATTTCGTGTGCTTGGAAGTAATGACGCAGCTTCCTCGAGGCCATAAGGAGGCCGAAAAGCAATTTCTGCACACTGGAGTACCTTGACCTAGCCCCCTACAGGAGGGAGCTGACAAAGTAAACCAGGTGCTGCATCGTCTTCTTCTTCTGCACTATTCACTTGGTTGCGTTGCTTCTGCTTCGCCAGCGTCAGACTCTGCCGGGGACTTGGCCTTACCGGCACCAGGCCCTGCCGGGGGGAGCTCTGGTTTGCCATCCGCCAGCCCTGCCGTTGCCACTGCCTCTTCGTTGACCTCCCTCTGTGCCACTAGCGCGGCGCTGACCACTTGGTTCGTTGCCGCTAGATATAGCAGCAACAGTTCTTGTGGTTTAGGCGCAACCAATATTGGCGTAGAGGAGAGGTACTTCTTCAAATCCTGCAGGACTGCCTTGGCCTCTGGGGTCCATTCCATTGGGCCCACCTTTTTCAAGATTTTGAAAAACGGAAGGGCACGTTCAGCAGACTTGGAGATGAATCTTCTCATGGCGGCAACGCAGCCAGCGAACCGACGTACATCCCTGATCCGCCTAGGCGCCTCAATCTGCTCAATGGCCTTAATCTTGTCTGGATTTGCCTCGATCCCACGATGTGACACAAAGAACCTGTAACGCCCACGATGCGGCTATATCTCCCACGTGTCGAGGCACGACTTAGAGGCATAACCGCATGGTGGTTTTGTCGCAAGAGGGGTAATCTTCACACAATCCCATGTACTGAATGAGAAAGGGATAAAGAGTTGGCTTACAATCGCCACTTCACACAAATAACAAGTTAAACATACATCATCCAGAGTACAATCAAGGTCCGACTACGGAACCAAAATAAAAGAAGACAACCCCAAATGCTAGATCCCCGATCGTCCCAACTGGGCTCCACTACTAATCATCCAGAAACGAAACATAGTAACGACCAAGGTCCTCGTCGAACTCCCACTTGAGTTCGGTGGCATCACCTGCACTGGTATCATCGGCACCTGCAACTGTTTTGGTAGTATCTATGAGTCACGAGGACTCAGAAATCTCAAAACCCATGAGATCAAGACTATTTAAGCTTATGGGTAGGATGTGGTAATGAGGTGGAATTGCAGCAAGCACTAAGAAAATATGGTGGCTAACATACGCAAATAAGAGCGAGAAGAGAAGCAACGCAATGGCCGAGAAGGTAGAAGTGATCCTAAAACTACTTACGTTCATACATAACCCGAACCGTGTTCACTTCCCGGACTCCGCCGAAAAGAGACCATCACGGCTACACACGCGCTTGATGCATTTTAATTAAGTCAAGTGTCAAGTTCTCTACAACCGGACATTAACAAATTCCCATCTGCCACATAACCGCGGGCACGGCTCTCGAAAGTTTATACCCTGCAGGGGTGTCCCAACTTAGCCCATCACAAGCTCTCACGGTCAACCAAGGATATTACTTCTCCCGGGAAGACCCGATCAGACTCAGAATCCCGGTTACAAGACTTTTCGACAATGGTAAAACAAGACCAGCAAAGCCGCCTGATGTGCCGACAAATCCCGATAGGAGTCGCACGTATCTCGTTCTCAGGGCACACCGGATGAACACTACGTACGACAACCAAAGATACCCAAAGTTGCCTAGGGCGGCACCGCAAGTGGCTCTAGGTTGGACCAACACTCAGAGGAGCACTGGCCCGGGGGTTAAAATAAAGATGACTGATACGTCTCCAACGTATCTATAATTTTTGATTGTTCCATGCTATTATATTACTTGTTTTGGATGTTTATGGGCTTTACTTTACACTTTTATATCATTTTTGGGACTAACCTACTAACCGGAGGCCCAGCCCGTATTGCTGTCTTTTTGCCTATTTCAGTATTTCGAAGAAAAAGAATATCAAAAGGAGTCCAAACGAAATGAAACCTTCGGGAGCGATCTTTTTGTAACAAACGTGATCCAGAGGACTTGGAGTGGAAGTCAAGAAACAATCGAGGCGGCCACGAGGGTGGAGGGCGCGCCCCCCTACTGCGCGCACCCCTATCTCGTGGGCCACTCGGGCGTCCACCGACCTACTTCTTCCTCCTATATATACCCATGTACCCCGAAAACATCCGAAGCGCCCACGAAAAACTATTTCCACCGCCGTAACCTTCTGTATCCGCGAGATCCCATCTTGGAGCCTTCGCCGGCGCTCCGCCGGAGGGGGAATCGATCATGGAGGGCTTCTACATCAACACCATAGCCCTTCCGATGAGTTGTGAGTAGTTTACCATAGACCTTCGGGTCCATAGTTATTAGCTAGATGGCTTCTTCTCTCTCTTTGAAACTCAATACAAAGTTCTCCTCGATCTTCTTGGAGATCTATTCGATGTAACTCTTTTTGCGGTGTGTTTGTCGAGATCCGATGAATTGTGAGTTTATGATCAAGTTTATTTGTGAGAAATATTTGAATCTCCTCTGAATTCTTTTATGTGTGATTAAGTTATCTTTGCAAGTCTCTTCGAATTATCAGTTTGGTTTGGCCTACTAGATTGATCTTTCTTGCAATGGGAGAAGTGCTTTGCTTTGGGTTCAATCTTGCGGTGTCCTTTCCCAGTGACAGCAGGGGCAGCAAGGCACGTATTGTATTGTTGCCATCGAGGATAAAAAGATGGGGTTTATATCATATTGCATGAGTTTATCCCTCTACATCATGTCATCTTTCTTAATGCGTTACTCTGTTCTTTATGAACTTAATACTCTAGATGCATGTTGGATAGCGGTCGATGTGTGGAGTAATAGTAGTAGATGCAGGCAGGAGTCGGTCTACTTGTCACAGACGTGATGCCTATATACATGATCATGCCTAGATAATCTCATAATTATTCGCTTTTCTATCAATTGCTCGACAGTAATTTGTTCACCCACCGTAATACTTATGCTATCTTGAGAGAAGCCACTAGTGAAACCTATGGCCCCCGGGTCTATCTTTTATCATATAAGTTTGCTATCTACTTTTATTTGCATCTTTACTTTTCCAATCTATATTATGAAATACCAAAAATATATTTATCTTATCATATTATCTCTATCAGATCTCACTTTCGCAAGTGGCCGTGAAGGGATTGACAACCCCTTTATTGCGTTGGTTGCGAGTTCTTGTTTGTTTGTGTAGGTGCATGGGACTTTTGAGGAGCCTCCTACTAGATTGATACCTTGGTTCTCAAAAACTGAGGGAATTTACGCTACTATTGCTGCATCACCCTTTCCTCTTCAAGGAAAACCAACGCAAGCTCAAGACGTAGCAAGAAGGATTTCTGGCGCCGTTGCCGGGGAGGTCTTCGCTCAAGTCAAGACATACCAAGTACCCATCACAAACTCATCTCCCTTGCATTTACATTATTTGCCATTTGCCTCTCGTTTTCCTCTCCCCCACTTCACCCTTGCATTTTATTCGCCCTCTCTTTCCCAATCTCCTCTCTCGTTCGCTTGCCTTTTTGCTTGCTTGTGCCTGTTTGCCCTTATGGCTTTGCCTAAGAACTCCGACCTTCATCTTAGAATATTAGAAGAGATTGAATCAAACGTTAGAAGTTTTATGACTTTACAATTTGAGCACAATAATTTCTTCAGAAAGGAGCTAAAAGAACAAAAAGGTTTTATGGGGTTTATGAACAAAGAGCTTGATGATATGTCTAAAGAATTTTACAGTTTAAGCTCTCGAATTACTCATCTTGAAAAATCAATGGCCCAAATTTCTGATAAGCAAGCTACCTTAGTCAATAAGATGGATGCCAAACCAAAAAAGTTGGATGAAAATAATGATGAAGATCTTAAAGTTATTGATGTGTCCCCTATTAGATCTTTTATTTTGCAATATGAATCTTGATAATGATGGGACTGGAGATGAGTCAACTTTAGTTAAAAGGCGTCCCAATGATTCGGAATTTTTAGGTCTTGATGCTAAATTTGATAAAAGTGGGATTGGAGAGGTCAAGACTTTAAATAGCATTGAACCCCACTATCTTGGATTTTAAGGAATTTAATTATGATAATTGTTCTTTAAAAGATTGTATTTCCTTGTTGCAATCCGTTGTGAATTCTCCTCATGCTTATAGTCAAAATAAAGCTTTTACCAAACATATTGTTGATGCCTTGATGCAATCTTATGATGAAAAAATTAATTTGGAAGTTTCTATACCTAGAAAACTTTATGATGAGTGGGAACCTACTATAAATATTAAAATTAAAGATCATGAGTGCTATGCTTGATGTGATTTGGGTGCTAGTGTTTCCACGATTCCGAAAACTTTATGCGATATTCTAGGTTTCCATGATCTTGATGATTGCTCTTTAAATTTGCACCTTGCGGATTCCACCATAAAAAACCAATGGGAAGGATCAATGATATTCTCATAGTTGCAAATAGGAATTTGGTTCCCGTAGATTTTATCGTTCTTGATATAGATTGCAATCTTTCATGTCCTATTATTCTTGGTAGACCTTTCCTTAGAACGATTGGTGCAATTATTGATATGAAGGAAGGGAATATTAGATTTCAATTTCCATTAAGGAAGGGCATGGAGCACTTTCCAAGAAAGAAAGTGAAATTACCTTATGAATCTATCATGCGAGCCACTTATGAATTGAGTGCCAAAGATGGCACTACTTAGATCTATCCTCGCTTTTATGCCTAGCTAGGGGCATTAAACGATAGCGCTAGTTGGGAGGCAACCCAATTTTTTTTGTTTTTGCTTCTGTTTAGTAATAAATTTATCATCTACCTTATTTTTAGATGTGTTTTCATGTTTTAATTAGTGTTTGTACCAAGTAGAACCTATAGGATAACCTATGGTGATAATTAATTTGATTCTGCTGAAAAACAGAAACTTTGCGCGCACGAAAACAATTTTAGTAAATCACAGAAACGTGATTTTGCGTTGATTCTTTTTGCTGTAGATCAATAGACAAATTTCCCAGGACTTCCTATTTTGGTAGAATTTTTGGAGTTCCAGAAGTTTGCGTTAGTTACAGATTACTACAGACTGTTCTGTTTTGGCAGATTCTGTTTTTCGTGTGTTGTTTGCTTATTTTGATGCATCTATGGCTAGTAAAATAGTTTATAAACCATAGAGAAGTTGGAATACAGTAGGTTTAACACCAATATAAATAAAGAATGAGTTCATTACAGTACCTTGAAGTGGTGTTTTCTTTTCTTTCGCTAACGGAGCTTATGAGATTTCTGTTGAGTTTTGTGTTGTGAAGTTTTCAAGTTTTGGGTAAAGATCTGATGGACTATGGAATAAGGAGTGACAAGAGCCTAAGCTTGGGGATTCCCATGGCACCCCAAGATATTCAAGAATAGCCAAAAGCCTACGCTTAGGGATGCCCCGGGAAGGCATCCCCTCTTTCGTCTTCGTTTATCGGTAACTTTACTTGGAGCTATATTTTTATTCGCCACATGATATCTGTTTTGCTTGGAGCGTCTTGTATGATATGAGTCTTTGCTTTTTAGATCACCACAATCATCCTTGCTGTACACACCTTTTGGGAGAAACCCGCATGATTAGAATTTATTAGAACACTCTATGTGCTTCACTTATATCTTTTGAGCTAGATAGTTTTTGCTCTAGTGCTTCACTTATATTTTTTAGAGCACGACGGTGGCTTAATTTTGAAGAAATTGTTGATCTCTCATGCTTCACTTATATTATTTTGAGAGTCTTTTACAACAGCATGGTATTTGCTATGGTTATAAAATTGGTCCTAGAATGATGAGCATCCAAGTTGAGTATAATAAAAACTATCATAAAAAGTGCATTTAACACTAGGATCAATTTGATGCTTGATAATTGTTTTGAGATATAAAGGTAGTAATGCTAGAGTCATGCTAGTTGAGTAATTATGAAATTTAGAAATACTTGTGTTGAAGTTGGCAAGTCCCGTAGCATGCACATATGGTAAAAGTTGTGTGAAAAATTTGTTGCATGAGGTGCTCTTTTGATTGTCTTCCTTATGAGTGGCAGTCGGGGACGAGCGATGGTCTTTTCCTACCAATCTATCCCTCTAGGGGCATGCATAGTAGTACTTTGCTTCGAGGGCTAAGTAAACTTTTGCAATAAGTATATGAGTTCTTTATGACTAATGTGAGTCCATGGATATACGCACACTTACCCTTCCACTTTGCTAGCCTCTATTATGCCGCGCATATTTCACCGGTATCTTGCACCCATTATTTACCT
Organism: Triticum aestivum; assembly: GCF_018294505.1. Classification (NCBI taxonomy): domain Eukaryota; kingdom Viridiplantae; phylum Streptophyta; class Magnoliopsida; order Poales; family Poaceae; genus Triticum; species Triticum aestivum. The sequence continues at coordinate 177,289,243 of NC_057811.1, forward strand.
TCCTCAAAACAGCCACCATACCTACCTATTATGGCATTTTCATAGCCATTCCGAGATATATTGCCATGCAACTTTCCACCGTTCCGTTTATTATGACACGCTCCATCATTGTCATGTTGCTCTTTGCATGATCATGTAGTTGACATCGTATTCGTGGCAAGGCCACCTTCATAATTTTTCATACATGTCACTGTTGATTCATTGTATATCCTGGTACACCGTCGGAGGCATTCATATAGAGTCATATTTTGTTCTAAGTGTTGAGTTGTAAATCAATAAATGTGTGATGATCTTCATTATTAGAGCATTGTCCCAAGTGAGGAAAGGATGATGAAGACTATGATTCCCCCACAAGTCGGGATGAGACTTCGGACTTCATAAAAATAAAAGAGGCCAAATAAGCCCACCAAAGAAAAAAAAAGAGAAAAAGAAAAAAAAGAAAAAAAAGAGAAAGAAAAAAAGAAAAAGAAAGAAAAAAGGGGAAAAGAAATATAAAGAAAAAATGAGAGAAAAAGAGAGAAGGGACAATGCTACTATCTCTTTTCCACACTTGTGCTTAGGAATAGCACCATGATCTTCATGATAGAGAGTCTCCTATGTTGTCACTTTCATATACTAGTGGGAATTTTTCATTATAGAACTTGGCTTGTATATTCCAATGATGGGCTTCCTCAAAATGCCCTAGGTCTTCGTGAGCAAGCGAGTTGGATGCACACCCACTTAGTTTCTCTTGTTGAGCTTTCATACATTTATAGCTCTAGTGCATCTGTTGCATGGCAATCCCTACTCACTCACATTGATATCTATTGATGGGCATCTCCATAGCCCGTTGATACGCCTAGTTGATGTGAGACTATCTTCTCCCTTTTTGTCTTCACAACCACCACCATATACCACCATAGTGCTATGTCCATGGCTTGCGCTCATGTATTGCGTAAGAGTTGAAAAAAGCTGAAGCGCGTTAAAAAGTATGAACCAATTGCTCGGCTCGTCATCGGGGTTGTGCATGATGGGAGTATTTTGTGTAATGAAAATGAAGCATGGCCTAACTATATGATTTTGTAGGGATAAGCTTTCTTTGGCTATGCTATTTTGATAGGACATGATTATTTGCTAGTATGCTTCGAAGTATTATTGTTTTTATGTTTTATAAGCTTTTATCTTGAATCATTTGGATCTGAACAATCATGCCACAATAAAGAAAATTACATTGAGAATTATGCTAGGTAGCATTCCACATCAAAAATTCTATTTTTATCATTTACCAACTCGAGGACGAGCAAGAATTAAGCTTGGCGATGCTTGATACGTCTCCAACGTATCTATAATTTTTGATTGTTCCATGCTATTATATTACTTGTTTTGGATGTTTATGGGCTTTACTTTACACTTTTATATCATTTTTGGGACTAACCTACTAACCGGAGGCCCAGCCCGTATTGCTGTCTTTTTGCCTATTTCAGTATTTCGAAGAAAAAGAATATCAAAAGGAGTCCAAACGAAATGAAACCTTCGGGAGCGATCTTTTTGTAACAAACGTGATCCAGAGGACTTGGAGTGGAAGTCAAGAAACAATCGAGGCGGCCACGAGGGTGGAGGGCGCGCCCCCCTACTGCGCGCACCCCTATCTCGTGGGCCACTCGGGCGTCCACCGACCTACTTCTTCCTCCTATATATACCCATGTACCCCGAAAACATCCGAAGCGCCCACGAAAAACTATTTCCACCGCCGTAACCTTCTGTATCCGCGAGATCCCATCTTGGAGCCTTCGCCGGCGCTCCGCCGGAGGGGGAATCGATCATGGAGGGCTTCTACATCAACACCATAGCCCTTCCGATGAGTTGTGAGTAGTTTACCACAGACCTTCGGGTCCATAGTTATTAGCTAGATGGCTTCTTCTCTCTCTTTGAAACTCAATACAAAGTTCTCCTCGATCTTCTTGGAGATCTATTCGATGTAACTCTTTTTGCGGTGTGTTTGTCAAGATCCGATGAATTGTGAGTTTATGATCAAGTTTATCTATGAGAAATATTTGAATCTCCTCTGAATTATTTTATGTGTGATTAAGTTATGTTTGCAAGTCTCTTCGAATTATCAGTTTGGTTTGGCCTACTAGATTGATCTTTCTTACAATGGGAGAAGTGCTTAGCTTTGGGTTCAATCTTGCGGTGTCCTTTCCCAGTGACAGCAGGGGTAGCAAGGCACGTATTGTATTGTTGCCATCAAGGATAAAAAGATGGGGTTTATACCATATTGCATGAGTTTATCCCTCTACACTACAAAAAAAAGACACATCCGTGACATTTTGGGCCGAACAATTTTTTTTCTGTCATACATATGACACTTCTATGACGATAATTGTGACAAAACCCGTTATCATCATAGATGTGGTGGGCTCCTACTTCTATGACAAAAAATCATGACAGAAAATGGGCTTTTCGTCCTGGGCGGGCCGGAGACGCAGCTGCATGACATTCTTTGGGCCGTCCATGAAGGAAAAAACCGTGGTAGAAGCGAGGGCGAGGAAAATTTCGGGGAGTTCCCGGTTATGGTGGGAGGTTGGGGGCCGAGCGATGCACGTTTCTCTCGTACACGTACGCGCGTGTGTGCTAGGCGTTGGCTCTAACTGAACCTGAGCGAGGCGTTGGGCTCTAACTGAACCCGAGCGATTGCAGTGCAGGCTATGCGTTACTGAACCCGAGCGATCGATCGATGGCTGTTAACTGAACCCGATCGAGCGATTCCTTCGCTACTGCTGCTAACTGAAGCCGATCGATGCTGCCTCTGGGATGAACAGTGAGCGTTGCGGGGGGGGGGGGGTTGGATGAACAGTGAGCGGTGGCGTTGCCTCTGGATGAACAGGACCCCGTGGTGTGGTGGAGGGCTGGATGAACAGTAGACGGTGGAGGGGTGCCCGTGGAGGGGTGGTTGAACAGGACCCCGTGGTGTGGAGGGCTGGATGAACAGTAGACGGTGGAGGGGTGCCCGTGGAGGGGTGGTTGAACAGGACCCCGTGGTGTGGAGGGCTGGATGAACAGTAGACGGTGGAGGGGTGCCCGTGGAGGGGTGGTTGAACAGTAGCCGGTGGAGTAGCGCGCGGTGGAGGCTGGATGAACAGGAGCCCGTGGAGGCTGGAGGAGGTCGACGGTAGCCCGTGGAGGCTGGAGGAGGTCGACGGTGGAGATGAACAGTATCCCGTGGAGTCCCGTTTTGCGGTACGCCACACCCCTCCCGATGAACAGGACCCCCGTTTCGACCGTAGGAGGTCCGTTTCGTCCGTTTTGCGGTACGCCACACCCCTCCCGATCAACAGGACCCCCGTTTCGACCGTAGGAGGTCCGTTTCGTCCGTTTTGCGGTACGCCACACCCCTCCCGATCAACAGGACCCCCGTTTCGACCGTAGGAGGTCCGTTTCCTCCGTTTTGCGGTACGCCACACCCCTCCCGATCAACAGGACCCCGTTCCGAACGTAGGAGGTCCGTTTCCTCCGTTGTGCGGTACGCCAGGCCTCGTTTCCATCGCCTGTTCCGTCCAAGCCCTCCCGATGAACACGACCACGCATTCCGTTCCGACCCAGCCGGTTGGCTCCCACGCGTTCCGTTGCCTCCCGATGAACACGACGCATTCCGTTGCCTCCCCATGAACACGACGCATTCCGTTGCCTCCCCATGAACACGACGACGACGCTGTTTCTCCGTTCCGACCCAGCCATGTCAACGAGCCCTCGCCGTACGTATGCGCGAGTAGGCGTTCGAGACCCCGCCCGTATGTACACATACGTGGCCGTATTTTCTTTCTTGCACCCTGGCCGCTGTACGTACGTGTACATGCTACGTGCGCGCCTCTACTACGACACGTGCGCGCCTCTACATCCACCAGTATATATGTACGTACACGTTCGCGACCAGAATGACAACGCTACGTACGCTTCGACCAGGTGGGTCCCGACTGTCAGGCACTTCCTTGCGTGCGAAGATGTAGCTGGTGGGTCCCAGCAGTCAGGGGGGCGAATCGTTTTGTTTTTTTTGCCCGGACGCACTTCCTTGCGTGCGAAGGTGTAGCTGGTGGGTCCCAGCAGTCAGGGGGGAAACGTTTTTTTCGCGAAATACGGTGGCCCGTCCGGTGGGTCCCCGCTGTCAGGTGGAGGAATAATTATTTTGCGCGTAATAAGGAGGCACTTCCTTGCTGCGGCCGTGGACCCAGCTGTCAGCGTCTCCACGCACAGTACTCTTCCGATGGAAGTCGGTCGTTGACCACATTGACCACGCCGCGCCGAGAGCACCACGGCGGTGGACGACGGCGAGGCCTAGGAAGGGGACGACACGGAGGCAGGGAAGACTCGGCAGTTGTTTCCCACGCGGAGGGGAGTACGACTGTACGAGGGTTTACTGGTTCGTCTGCCGTCGCCGGAGAATAACAGCAGGTGTGGGTGAGTAGAGGGATGGCTAGGCCAGCGATGGGAGTACGGTGGGGCGGTGAGGCCTGCGCGGCAGCACAGCCGGCCGCGGGGAGGAGGGAGCAGGCAGTCCCGCCGGCGCTTGTTTGAGCGGCTGGAGCAGGAAGAGCAGAGATTGAAGAAGCACGACGGCCGTTGGATGGACATCCAACAGTCAGTGCTTGTGCGTCAACCTTTTTTTAGGAAAGCCTCAAATCTGTGGAAAACAGCATACAGCCCATCTGCCATTATTTCTAATAATTTACAGCCCATTTGCTAATTCTTAAGGTTTTTTTGGAGCCCATATTCTTTTTGTTAGCATTACAGCCCATATTGTGGCCACGGTTAAAAAATTATACGAAATTTTGCATATTTCGGTGCGGTCCGAACTGTTTTTAATCCCGAAATTTCGACTCACATTCAAACTGATTTTAAAAATAAATGTATATCAATATAAAATCCAACAAATTCTCCACGCATAAAAATTAATGTAATTTAAAATCTTGAAATGAAAAAAAGATATTTGAAACTAATTGCCGGTTTGATGTGTTTTAAAAATGTACAGCCCATTTCTCATTACTGATGGGCCATTTTCTCGGCCAGCCGAATGAAAGCTCTCCTCGTCTTGAAAGATTTGCAGCCCAACAGGCCTGACAAAGCGACTTACTTGGCAAATCACAAAAAAACTGGGCTGTGGCCGTGGACCCAGCTGTCAGCCTCTCCACGTACAGTACTCTTCCGATGGAAGTCGTTCCTTGACCACGTTGACCACGCCGCGCGGAGAGCACCACGGCGGTGGACGACGGCGAGGCCTAGGAAGGGGACGACGCGGAGCCGGGGAAGACGCGGCAGTGGAAGCCCGCGCGGAGAGGAGTACGAGGGTTCACTGGTTCGGCTGCGGTGTGAGGCTGCCGTCGCCGCAGGGCCTGGCCAGCGGTGGGAATAGTAGGGGGCGGTGAGGCCTCTGCGGCAGCACAGCCGGCCACGGGAGGCAGGAGCATGCGGCACGACCGGCGCTGCTTTGGGCGGCTGGAGCAAGAAGACCAGAGGTTGAAGAAGCACTACGGCCGTTGGATGGACATCGTACGGTCACTGGAGCTAGAATCGTTCATATTGACTAAGTTGACAAAGCCCTTCGTCCCCGTCAACTTAGTAGGCCCACAAGTCAGCCTCCCACCAAGGTGGGTCCCAGCTAGCCGGGGGAGTATTCATTTTTTTGTGCGTAATAAGGAGGCACTTCCGGTGGGTCCGAGCTGACAGCGGGGGGAACGTTTTTTTCGCGAAATACGGTGGCCCGTCCGGTGGGTCCCAGCAGTCAGGGGGAAACGATTTTTTTCGCAAAATACTGGTGGCCCGTCCGGTGGGTCCCCGCTGTCAGGTGGAGGAATAATTATTTTGCGCGTAATAAGGAGGCACTTCCTTGCGGCCGCCGTGGACCCAGCTGTCAGCCTCTCCACGTACAGTACTCTTCCGATGGAAGTCGGTCGTTGACCACGTTGACCACGCCGCGCCGAGAGCACCAGGGCGGTGGACGACGGCGAGGCCTAGGAAGGGGACGACGCGGAGCCGGGGAAGACGCAGCAGTGGAAGCCCGCGCGGAGAGGAGTACGAGGGTTCACTGGTTCGGCTGCGGTGTGAGGCTGCCGTCGCCGCAGAATAACAGGGGGTGTGGGTGAGTGGAGGGATGGCCTGGCCAGCGGTGGGAGTAGTATGGGGGCGGTGAGGCCTCCGCGGCAGCACAGCCGGCCACGGGAGGCAGGAGCAGGCGGCACGACCGGCGCTGCTTTGGGCGGCTGGACCAAGAAGACCAGAGGTTGAAGAAGCACTACGGCCGTTGGATGGACATCGTACGGTCACTGAAGCTAGAATCGTTTATATTGACTAAGTTGACAAAGCCCTTGGTACGCTCCAACTTAGTAGGCCCACAGGTCAGCCTCCGAAACGGTGCGCCCCAGATGTCAGGGGGAGGAATCATTTTTTGGGCGGCCGAAGCTAAGAATATCCGAGATTGAAGAAGAAGCACGACATCCGTTGGATAGACATCCAACGGCCACTGCTGCTAGAACCGTGTGTTGACTATAATAAGTTGACAAAGCCTTGCATACGCGTCAACTTATTTTTTTAGGGGACGCGTCACTTAGTAGGCCCACAAGTGTGTGGCAGAGAACTTATAGCCCATTTGCGTTTTGTAAGAATGTACAGCCCATTTTTGAATTCTAATGGAATTTACAACAGCCCATTTACAGTTTGTTAAAAGTACAGCCCATTTTCTAGCTAGGACAACGATTAATAATTTCAACCAACCGTTGAAGACAGAATTCAATAAAATTTCCCACATTTTGATGGGATCCGAAATATTTTTATCCCGAAATTTCTAGTCAGATTAAATATAAATTTGTATTACGTAAAAATCCAACGAAACATTGCGCGCGCAACAATGAAAATTTAAGATTTTCAAAATCCATAAATAATATTTTATAAACTAATTTCGTGTTTGGTGCATTTTTTATAGTTACTGCCCAGTTTTTATAATTACATCCCATTTATTATTTTTTAAAGCCCATTTTCCTGTTAAGCCTAATGCATCCCTCCTAGGAAAGATTTGCAGCCCAGCGGGGCGGAGAATAACAAGTTGACCTTGCCTGGGTATTCCTCAAAAAGACGTATAGCTGGGCTAGCCATTTTCATCTTGAAAAAATTAGTATCTGGGCTGGATATCTGGCCTGGGCTAGACGGGCCACAGCCCGCCCAGTTAATACCCTGCTCTCCTCTGAACAACAACGAAATCATCGCCAAGAAAAACTCTGCAGTGCTCACGCCTCAAAAACACAAATACTGCTCGAGCTGCTTGGTCCCAGCTGTCGGCCGCACCTTGTGCAATTCTCTCGTTTATATTGACTACATAGGTTGACAATGGTGTGGGACCGTGATGTCAGGAAACCAGGAGAAAGCAAAAAAATATAGTTGTACATAATAAGGAGGCACTTGCGTACGTACGGCTATGGCCCTAGTGGGTCCCTAGTGTCATCCAGTCAAAATAAAGTCATCTCCTGAATCCTCATGTTCGTTGACGATGTTAACAATGCTCGGCGCCACGGCGAGCGCAACAACTCGAAGGACAACGGAGAGGGCCTCGCGGGCCCTACGGATGGTCTGATACAGCGCCCGCTGCTCATTCAGGAAGCCAGGATCATCGGACACCTATGAGCACCTTCGAGAAACTGAGACGGCATGAAACGGTAAGGCCGCGCTTGGGAGCTCTGGTTTATTTCAAACCTGTATTAACATACAAGTGTAATTTACTCGTCATCGGAAACAACGCGTAAAATACAGGCGTAATGAAACCGAGGGCCCGAGGTCTGTAAGTAAAACCGGCGGGTTACGCGTGTAATTTGAGAGACCAGTGTATATTTTACGAGCACTGCTATATGGACGACATTACCAGACGATACATGCACGACGTGCGTATCATGCCATCCATGGGCAAGGCTGAAACAGCAGCTAACGGCTGGATTAGCAATCGTCCGAGTGTCGTTCAGCGTTTTTATCGTGTGTGAAGTACTTCTGATATTTTACTAGTCGAAATCGACCAACCAAGCGCCTTCGCCCGAGACCATCTGCTTTAATTTACAAGCGTCAGTTTTACAAGCGGTTTTGGTTGGAAAACGACGATCCAATCACGGCCTAATATCATGAGTTGGTCGGAAGATCATATGGTTTCACGTCTAACCTACCCGACTTGTCGTATAGGCTATGAATGAAACATCAGACGATGAACTTCTTAAGCACGGAAACAACAGAAGAGGATGATCTTCTTAACAAGCAAATCACTGGCATTAGATCGACATGCAAAACAATACGAAGCATTATTCTCAGGAGGCACGGTGAACAGCTCGTGATGCCGCATGCCACAACATTCCAAGCTCAACTTTGCAATCAAACACAAGGCCTGGCATTACATAGACAATATTCAGAACAAACTCTTAACACAAGAATATCTCAGCAGAGTAACTATTTACTTCTAAACTGAACACAGGAATAGGAAAAAACACTCGACGCTGCTCACAGCAAGGGCGTCCCACTCAAAAATATCAAATGCATGTCTTCTGGCTAACATCAATGAGCAAATTTTGACAAGGTTTTCCAATTCCAATATATTAAACTAACGTCTTCTTGCTAACATCAATGATTAAACTTTGACAAGCTTTTCCCATTCAAAATATGTAATGCCTATGATCGTGGAGTCCTGTCGTAGCTTCTTGTACTTGTTTGGGCACTTTTTCCCAGGGCACTCCACGTGTTGTTAAATTGCCAATGGTCTCTGCAGACTAGTCATGTCACCGGTGTCTAATAATACTCTGTAAAGCTTCTCGGTCATTCCTTCTGTAATGTAGCGCAAACAGTGACTGCTTCTTTCTGCAAAGTGGAACGACCAACTGGACCCAGTAATGCAGCAGTTTGCCTTGGACACATTGGCTCCTTTTGTGCAGTTCAACTAAAATCAAAGTCGGAATAAAACCGAGCTTTAATTTTGATATCCCTGTAAGCAACAATAGGTAGCAATTCTCCATCAGTGTGATTCATTCATATTGACTGAGACATTATCTTAACAATGCCTTGTTTCAACATGTATAAAGAACGACAAAGCAGAAAAGTACCATTCCTAAAACAATGCAACTGATTCATTTTAACAGAGACATTATCTTAACAATACCTTGGTTAAACATGTAGAAAGAACTACAAAGCAGGATAGTACCATTCCTAACAAGTGTTGTAGTTTTGAACTAAGATTCAGTAGTTAATTAATTCTGAGAGTGGCATTGCTTAATTTTACCAGCGGCATTAGATTAACCAAAAGCATAAACATTTCCAGGGGAGAGTGGGCGCAACAATAGTATGTGCTTCCATCTACTTATAAAGGGGGTGATGCAGAGTTTGTTGTAACAAAGCAACAAGCATCATGTCTGGGTTGGTCCCATTTTTGTTCACTACTTAATGGGAAAAGACAGCAATACAATAGCTTCAATTCAACATTTATTTAAAACAGTACCAATACAAGTAGCACAACATCTCAAAGCACACTGCACAATCATGTGGATGAAGGCCTGTACTGACCTTTCATGAGACCGACAAAGGTAAAATACGAATCTCGATCTCCTTTTGTGCAGTTCCACCAAAATTAAGCAAAGTCACCGGTGTGACATTCAAGTTGAACTGCACAAAACACTCTTAAAACATAAGTGTTTCGAGTAGCGAAGCAAAATGTCACAATAGCAACAAGTTGAATCGATAGCCCTGTTTTAACAGAGGCAAAAAAGGAAACAATTACTTGCCGATAAAGGAGGATGCAACAAACGGTGACAGAAAGAAGCATCTAACTTATCTTGGATGGAAAACAAAGTAGGACAGTAGCATTTCTAAAATGGTTGCATTGATTCATATTAACAGAGACATTCTCTTGAAACAACATCGTTAAAAAATATAATTTACTTTTAACAGTGGCATTGCTTCAATTTTCTAGCGGCATTCTTAGATTAACAACAGCAAAATAGCTGTATGGGACATGCCAGCACCATGTGCGTCCACACGTATAAATGGGTGATGCAGAGTATGTAGCCAAGCAGCATATATGCGTTGGTCCCATATTTGTTCTCTTTGAACCTTCTTCCTATGTGAGGGCAGCAAATCTAGTCTTGCACAAACTACCCGACCCCCCAGTTTCTTTCCCTTTTCAACAAAGAGATCGGTTCCTTACAGATGTGTGTACTGGGTTACCCCCTTTTTCCCTTTTCGACCTACAAAGTGGCTGGATAGCCAGTCTATACTACTTTCCGCCCCTCCTTTCCTCATTGAACCACGTCCTAGATTCTTGCTCCAGCCCACCGCACCCTTCTTTCCTCTTTGAACCAAGACCTAGATTCGACTATAGATCGAAAAAGATGCACATGCAGCTAGAGCAACGACGGTTTCAAAGAAACTTATACCTTAGGGTCGTCGGGATGTGGCAAGGCGTGCGGCGGGGGGCCGGATCTACCCACACTACGTACGGCAGCGAGGAAGAAGGGGTCGGTGGCCCTCCCGCACAGGCGCTGGGTGAAAGAGAACAGCGCAGCCGGAAGTGGATTGCCTCCCTCGCCGAAGGCGATAGAGTGAACGCTGCACCTCCTCCCCTTCCCGGTGCGACGGGATACGGACGCCTCCTTCACCAGCTGTGAGGGGGGAGAGAGAGACAAGAGGCCAACGCAGTCTTGTTTAGATCTGGTGAAGAGAGGGTGAGAGGTTGTGAATATAGCAAACCCTAGCAAATGAACGCTGAGCCTCCAGCGTGTAACATATATGTAGTGCGGCGAGCGTGTGGAGAGTGCAAACCCTAGCGAACAAGCGCTGAGGCTCCCGCTTATATATATACTACCGTAGTACGGACTGAGCTCCGGTGCCTTCACTGCACCTGCTTTTGGCTGTATGACAGGTGAGCCAGCCACATTTTGGGCCCACCTGTCATAAATCCAAAGGCAGGTGCACTAAGTCAATGAAGCTGCGTCCATATAGTACTCTCGTGTATACGACTAATATATAGTGGAGTGGTTTTCTTATTCTCTCCATAACAATCGTTTTAAATTGTGTAAGTACGAAATGAAACTCTTTATTTAATGTACAGTGAAGAAAACTAGTACTACTTCCGATGAACTAACGATCCACGCCCACGCGTCCTGGTCGCACTTCCTGTCCTTCACGTGTGGTACACTACCCTCCCTTAAGTGAACAACCACACATGCGCCAAATTATCGGAAACGTGTGAGAGTGTGTACAAATAAAGAATTTTAATTTCAATTATCGGAAAGGTTTGAGAGTATTACAAAGTTTGACTTCAGTCAAATCTAATATGCGGAGTAAATAAAAATGGAGGGCTACTACGTCCATCCGGGTTTTTAGTCCACACCATTTTTTAAATCAAAGTTAATAGCTGGACAAATAAAATTACAGGGGAGCTGGAGACAAAGTTGTGAGAAGGCTTAGAAATCAATACAAAACTTATGCTCTTAGTACCAACGTTGATCCTTCTTCGAGGAAACATTTGTTTCATAGCCAATTGTGTGATAAAATTGCACCAACGTGAAAGACGACTGCGTCTCCAACGCAACCAAGGTGAACTGATGAAGGATATCATCTTTGTGCATAACAAGCAAAGAGCACTGATGGAAGACATGTTGTTTTTCATTGAAAATCGATCAACTTCACCAGCCGACGCAACCATGAGGCGCAACCATGAGCATCGATAGGTCATCATGGTGATGCATCATCCATTTGGCATCAAGTTTGGGTGAGGCACCTATGAAGTTCGACAAATCCTCACTGTGGTCTGTTTCTTCTCAGTAATCAAGCTCGAGGAAGGAAGAACCACGTGGCAGAGGACAGTGAGGTGGAACAACAATGGCCATCCAATTTTGTGCAGTTCCACCAAAATTGAGGAAGACATGCCCGGGTATGGAGACACGCATCGCTGTTTCCAAAAATATAAAAAAGGGTTAGCAATGACATCTCAATTGTCAATAAGAATTAATGAAAAGTACACCAACAAACAGAAGCATCATAATTATCTTGATGGGAACTAAACCAGGATACCCGAGAAAAAAAGCATTTCTTCATTTAACCAGTGATAGTACTACCACCATATGGACAATGACCGCACAACCACCATGTACTTTTTGTCGAAACAACATGTATACCTCCACCGAGGCATAAATCAGGACAACTTTTCGAGTGGCATTTCCTCTATAATAGTACTAGTAGGTGATGTTGGACCAGCCGACGAACCCTAGCTACTATGCATGGGGAGCTGGGGAGTAGTCGCATAGAAGAAAACCCGCACGCAGCAACCTGGGGAGCTGGACCAGTACAAGAAGTTATACTCGGGTGGGCGAGATGTCGTTTAGGCGGGCGGGCAGGATCTGCCCACACGACGGCAGCGAACAAGGGCGCGGAGGATCTTCGTCTGCGCCAGCGCCGGCTCCGAGAGGACGGTGCGCATCGGCTTCCTCCGTCGCTGACGGCGACAACGTCAACGCTGCACCACCTCACCTCCCGCAGCGGACGGGATTCGGCCGGATCTGTGACCACCGGTGAGGAGAGAGATAGAGTGGACATTGTCATCTTGTTTTGATATGGAGAGGGTGAGAGAGCGAGACGCGAGAAACTCAATCAAACAAGAGGCTATAATGGAGTAAAAAAATCTCTCCATAGAGTGGTTTTAAATAGAATACGCGCGTTCCCGGAAAAAAGAAACGAAAACTGGCGGACAATTTTTCTAACGTACCAAGAAAGAAAACTCGATCAAAAACACGCCCCCGCTTCCAGGTCGCGAGAGTTGTCGCGCACACACACATAGACATGCATATCCGTGTTTACGTAAAATTCCATTTCCATATCCATCTCCAATCATATTTGTCCAACTGGCACATTATTTACGTTGTTAATTATATACGCAGCAATATTAACGTACATCATCTCTTGTTTGCGCACGTCTGGACCGCTGCCACGGCCGGTCCTGACCAACCCGAACCCTCATCATCACCCGCGCGTGCTTCCCGCCCGAAACGGTCAGTTCCGCATTCATGCTCAGCCAGAGCGGACGCAACCTCTCACTGGCGCCGGCATTGAAGCGGCGCACCGGCCGAGAGAGCGTCGCCCGCGCCGCTTTCGGGTGCACGCGGCTGCTCCGCGTTCAAAGGTCGCAATAGCCGGCTACAACATGAATGTAAAAAGTTCTTGGGAGTCCGTGCTACAACTAGCTGTCCTCCCCCAACTCGCCAATCTCTTCCAGTAGTGCTAGTACTCCATGGCGCGATCCATCGACAAGCAGGCGGAAAGTTATCGTATACTCGGTTTGCAGTGAGTGGCATGCCGAGCGACCGTGTCGGGTCGAGCCGTGGAGGAGGGTGAGACACGAACACGACAGACGTGATTTAAACGTTGGTTTTGCTCGATGGCGCGATCCAATGAAACGAAACGTTGGTTTCTCTCCGTTTCCATTTTTTCTCCGGAAAAACGAAAACTTTCCACTCCATTTTCATTCCTATTCCAAGGTTGCCCCGTTACAACATTCCATCAAATACAAAGGAAAACTAACACGCATGCTGATGCATCTCAATGATTCACAGATCATAGCCAATATTTACTTCACAACTAAAGAAAAAAGTTGTGAGAGCATGTACGAAAGAAAAACTACTGATGGGGTCACTACGACTTAAACCCTAAACCCTAAACATGATTTAATTTCCTGGCCAGGTAGAACCTGTCGAAGGAAAGACGGATGGCACCCTCGGATCATACGATGCTTTTGTGCAGTTCCACTAAAATCGACCTGAGCATCCCTGATGGCAAAGATATTGAAGAAGTGTGATTAGAATAATAGTACTGGCACTAGTTCGTGAGACATAAACTCATCACAAGTAGAAGCCGGTAGAAGTAGAGAAAGATCGACATGGAGATGGAGCTACGGCAGTGGAGCAAGCCGGCTCCAAAAGGAAGATGGACTACCTGGGACGTCGGGCTGTAGCTAGAAGGGCGGTTGGGACGCGGCATCGGCCCATACCGCGGTGACCCCCGATTGGGACGCACCGCCTGTGGGTTTTCTCCCTCGCCGATGTCGACTGCGTCTACGCAGAACATTGTTCCCTTCCCCCAGCTGCGGGATCAGGCCCGTCGTTCTATGCTTGTGAAGAGAGCAACCTAAGCAAGCAGGCTTGTAGCTTAGGCTCCTGCTAGTGTATATATAGTGGTTTTCTTTTTCTCTCCATATCAACCATTTTATATTGCGTACGTGTCATTCAAGAGTGAAATGATGGTTGCTTCTTCTGACTAACTTACTGTGTGATTTGACTGCTCCTTAGTGGCCCCTACACGTACTCCCCCTACGTGTATGCAACAGTCACACGCACACATGGACGCAAAAACGCGCGCGACGCCCTAATGCATGCATGTCCGAGCACACGACGGAACACACAGGGTCACGCTCAAGTGCTCAACCTACACGTGCATGCACACACATACTCAGTCAGGGTGAGCTAGTGACCGTATAAACACCGGAAAATATATATATTGAGCGCAATGAGCGTATTATGAAGTCCACTAACCGTATTTTTACAAATATACAGTGACAGACAGTGTATTTATCTCGTTTGAAATTAAGACAATATTAACCGGAGAGGAGGCAGTATCGACTAGCATTACTTTGCTGTGTCCCATCAACTTGCCGAACGAGGAGAAGGTTGCAGGACGGGAGAAGCTTGCGCGCGGTGGCTCGCAGGACAAGGAGAAACTTTTGACTAATGCAAGCTCTCCCTGGCTCAGGCGGTGGACGTGCAACAGTTAATTCGGTGTCAGATTGCCAGAAGCATACACTATACTACTAGTGCTATTATTGTTCGACTTCCCGAATAGGCGAACAGCCAAGCGCAAAGTAAACAGGTCAGCAAACCTTGCGGCGCATCTTCGTGCAAACCGTGCGGCGCATCTTCGTGCGAACCGTGCTTGCTGCACTTTGAATGTGGCCGAGAGCTGGCTTGATGAAACACCTCGCTTCCTACTTCTTTTTTTGCGGGGTACCTCGCTTCCTAGTGACCAGTGTCTTGGCTGATCGTCCTAAGAATGCTTATATATGAATAAAGCTCTCTCATTTACCCGCAAAAAAGATTAAGCCATATTAACTGGAAAGGAGGGAGTATGGACTAGCACTACTTTTTGGTGTGTCCCGTCAACTCGCAGAACGAGGAGAAGCTTGCAAGACAAGGTGAAGCTCGCTTACGCCTTTTAACTAATGCAACCTACCCTCGGTGGACATGCATCAGTCCATTCGGTGTCAGATTGTCAGAGGCATACACTGTAGTACCCAACATGTGGAGTACCATCATTGTTCGACTTCACGAAGAGGCGAAGAGCCAAGCGCAGTAGTACGAGTAGTACTACTACTAGAACCACATGGTGGAGCGTCTGTACTCTTATTTTTTTATCTCTGATAAAGTACACGTTTATTCCGGAGAAGGGCAGAAAACGGCAGCCCAACATGTAATGAATGATATCGATCAACCAACCATGCTCGAATATATCTTGGCCTCCGTGCGAGCCCGTCTGTGTGTTCTCGCTCCTCGTCTCTCTCAAGGAACGGCGGGTTGGCTCTTTGCCGTCAATTGAGATCGGTTTGCTCACACTCCTGTCCCACATGTCAGTGATATGCCAAGAGGAGGTGCGTTGACCGACTGGCCATACACGTACTTGGTTTTGCACCTTCATACTCCTCCTCCCTCCGTCACAGTTTACAGGGCGCGCTTCATTATGATGCATTTCTCTCAATGCATTTCCACCACCAGAGAGACTTTAGACGCGTTTGGTTTAATGCTCAATTAATTAGGGCGTGGTAACCGCAATCAAGTCCACAATTTTCTCTCCATGTACTGTACTACTACGGAGTGGAGTAAGTGCATGCATGTGTGTACCCGGGGTGGAAGCACTGCATGCATGTGTGTACGCATTATTCCCTCTAGTAATAGACGCCGTGCTATAACTACCAATGCTATTTTTCGGGCCGATCGCTAGTCGCCTTGGTCCCACAGATTTTTTTTCTTTTTTTTGAAGCACGCTGTATAAACAGTGACGGATGGAGTAGTATGAGCGGATTCAAAGAAGAGCGAATTGATGGTTGCTTCTTCAGAGCAACTTACAGTGGGAAAGGTGGGGCTTATGATTTGACTGCTCATTACTCACTATTAATGCGGTGCAACGACCGGGCTGAGTCTCCCATGCGGTTGTGCACTATCCCCTCGGTTCTTAAATATACTCCGGAGTATTTGTCTTTCTAGAGATTTCAACGAGTGACTACTCAAATATTTGTCTTTTTAGAGATTTCAAATGGACACACACATACGGATGTATATAGACATATTTTAGAGTGTAGATTCACTCATTTTGCTCCGTATGTAGTCACTTGTTGAAATCTCTAGAAAGACGAATATAATATTTAGGAACGGAGGGAGTACACATACGAAGCAAAATGAGTGAATCTACACTCTAAAATATGCCCGTTTGAAATTTGTAAAAAGACAAATATTTAGGAACGAAGGAGTATAATTTTGTGCATGGCACATGGACCCGGATGATGAAGAGGCTTCTGGCAATGCTATCAAGCTTCCATCATTTGTTTACATAATTGACGTACTATACAAATAATTTTCCAGCGACATGAAATTGTACAATGGTGTGAGCTTTCAGCTTTTGTTTCGCGTGTCTTGCCATTGATGCTCTTTCGGAAACAATAAAAAACTAACTTCCTTGCTAATGCATGTCAATTATTAGCAGATCAGAGCTAATAATTACATCACAACTGAAGATAGAGTTGTGAGAAGGTGCTAAATTAAAATTGATCCATGCTTTCATTGGCAGCAACGTCCCCCCAGCTCTGTCTAAATCAACAAGGCATGTTGGGAAAAAAAGTAGCTGTCTGGAGCATGCAACATTCCGATCATTTTGTGCAGTTCCACTAAAATAGAGCTGAGCGTCCCTGTTCCAAAGATATTAAGTGTGATTACGATAATAGAGGAGTGTTGATGAAACAATAAACACACAAATAGAAGCCGGTCACCTTTGCAGTCTCTCTTAAGACTAACTAGTTGGAGAAGATTAGGCTCGGAGTTGGATGAGGAGGATAGAGCAAAACCAATCTCCCTTTGTGCAGTCGCACTGAAATGTAGAGACGTTGCCCGTGTGACATTTTAGTACAACTGCACAAAACACTTAAGAAAAAAGTGATTTGTGCAGTTCACCAAAAGGTCGCAATAGCAATGAGTAGAAAGGAAACAATTACTGGCCAATAACAGTTGATGACACATGCGACGACAAAAAAGAAGCATATTCCTTGTCCTAAGGGAAGATAACAACACGGTTGTGTTTGTCTAAAACGGTGTGAGGACGATAATGCAATATGGAAAGTACGCCGGATGAGCTACGTTTTGGGCAAAGAACTATGGAAGATCCACATGCAGCGACAAGGGAAGACGGGCAGTGGAGCAAGGCCAGAGGGGATACCTGGAGGTCGTCGGGATGTAACTAGGTGAGCGGCGGCGGGCGGAATCTGCGAGCAGGTGGAGTAGGCCCCGCCGCGTCGGAGCTTGGTCAGAGAGAACGGCGTGTACTGCAGATCAGGACGTGTTGCCTCAGCGCCGTCAAACGGAGAAACGATGCACTTCCTCCCTTTCCCCCGGCGGACGGGATGCGGCCGTATCAGTGACTAACGGTGAGAGAGAGAGAGAGGCCACCGCACTCCCTTTCCCCCGGCGAACGGGATGCGGCCGGATCAGTGACCAACGGTGAGAGAGAGAGAGACCACCGCACTCCCCTTTCCCCCGACGGACGGGATGCAGCCGGATCAGTGACCAACGGTGAGAGAGAGAGAGAGAGGCAACCGCAGCCTTGTGTGAGATACTCTGAAGAGCGACAAACCAGGCAGGCAGGCTCCATTGTATATAGTGAGCAGACTACCTTTTTCTCCATAAAAATCGTTTTATATTCTGTGTACGTGCCATTGAGCGCTATAACTTTATTTAAAAATAACGCGGCAACGCGTCAAGTCGAACTTTGTTTCGTGCACACGTGGTACACGACCTCCCTAGGTAAACAACCGCTACATGCGTTCAAATTAGCACGTGGGCTGCCATTTCGTAAAGAAATGAGCTCCACCGTGTACCCGCGCGGGTGTGGCTGGGCACGAAATGTGAGTACGTGCACGGTGCACCTATTCTCTTCTTGTATACGTACACCACCTACGTGGGGTTGTGTGAGAGAGATACA
>NC_057811.1:177307636-177308190 GCF_018294505.1 Triticum aestivum
GAAATAGAGTCCTGGATATAATATATATATAGAGGGGGCGATCCACGAGAAGAGAGTGGAGGTATCATCGGCTTGAGGTGTCCATAGAATCGAAGAGAGGAATGATGTGTGTGTGTGTGCGCGCGCGATCGATAAAGAGTGCCATCGAATTTGTGTGTGCCCACGTCAAAGATATAGAGTGGCTGGCCTACTGGAACGTGAGATGGGACATGTGCAGTTTGTCTCTGTGGCATGGATACCTACCTGCAGCGCTCGACTATCGGTGTGTGGTGGGGAAAGAGGGAGGCCCAATTAACTATAGAGGTACAATGGCTGGTATATGTGTGGAGGAGGAGAGAGGCCTACCTCATGTATTAAGGAGATCGATCTGCCTCATGTATTAAGGGAGATCGATCGGCATCCATGCATATGTGCAGGAGAGGAATAAGGTTGGGAGAGAGATAGAGCTAGAGTGTTGGAGGGGGTGGTAGTGGAGTTGCTTCTAACAAATGGTGGGATAGGCTTGCTAGACAAACGGAGGGCACGCCCGCAATATCAATAAGAGAGGAGATGGC
>NC_057811.1:177308504-177368317 GCF_018294505.1 Triticum aestivum
TTGTGAGGTACGTCGATCGATGGGGGGGGGGTAGTTAAAGTCGATCTAGGTATATGTTGGGAGATCGATCGGTATACATGCATGTGTGTTAGAAGCAAATGAGGCACGAGGAGAAGGATAGAGAGAGAGGGATGCATGTAGGAGGTGGTACGAGAGGCATACTATATCGAGGGGGGAGGAGTGTGCGAGTACGAGAACGATGAAAAGAGTGGTGTGAGTGAGGCATGGACGGTGACAAGAGAAGAGGGGAAGCTTGTGTTTGTGCTAGGCACACCTGGCTAGAGAGGCATATCGATCGATGTGTGCCGTAAAGGAGCTGGGGGGCCTACACACACCGTGGGTGAACGACCTAAAGTGAAAAGACGAATTTGCGCGATGGAGCTAGAGAATGCTGAGGGAGGGTGAGAGGAATGCGGGCGTGTGCATGCACAAGAGAAAGATAGCGCTAGCTACAAAGATAAGAGGGTTGTGTGGGTGTAAAAGACGAATAGAGATCATATATACTTCATTATAGAAAGCGAATTTGGATATTTGAAGAATTTATCATAGTGTTTCAAACCGACGCATGTGTGAATATATATAACGGTGATACACATGGTGTGGTTATGAACATGTTATACTACATTTAATATATTTTATCTCTACTCTTATAAAAAACGGAGTTGTTGATGATGGTGTGCCTGCCATCCTGCATTATAGGCCGTCCGATTTATATCTGGCGGATAGCACGGAAACTATGATGGTTGAAGTTGGCAACAATCATGATTGTAGATTCTTATTGAAATAGAGAAACGAATTCAAATTTAGTTCGAATTGCAGCGGTAGTATAGACATTTGGAATGCACTAAAATGTTGGTATGAGTAGGTTACATGCATTATAAAGCAAGCGAAAAAATTTAATCGGACATAACATGGATTCATACTCCCTCCTTCCATCTATATAGGGCGTAATGAGATTTTTAAGACCGCCTTTGACTATTGACAAGATTAATAGTACATGACATGCACAATGTGAAAATTATATCATTGAAAGAACCTTTCACAGACGAATTTAACGGTGTGCTTTGTGTAAGTTGCATGTCATATATCATTGCTCTAATATTTGGTCAAAGTTAGCATCGAAAAACGCATTAGGCCCTATATAGATGGAAGGAGGGAGTAGCTTTGAATAGCATTTGTATAGTGAAACGGGGCAAGACTCTCTCTTTGTGTGGTGTGAATAGTTTTATTTTTTTCGTTTTCTTTTTGGTTGAGGGAAGTGCGAATTGATTTGGTACGTACAAGTACAATATTACTACACGTTAGGCTTGTCCCTAAAATTCAATCCGCGTCTTGTTATATCCCGAAAATTCAGATATCGTGCTCCCAAAACTGGCGCCTTCACAACCCGCGCCTTGCTATCCCGAAATTACAACGCGTGCGAAAACTCCCTCCAGCTGCCAAATCCCGACACGCGAAATCCCCCTTCTAACCCTGAGCCGAAAGGGCCGCTAGTTCAAATCGGGGGGGATACTTTTGTAACACACCCTACATTTTGGACAAGCGCGTCCCTAAGTCATGCTTCACCCCCTCCCATCGCCCCCTTTTCGCCATTCGAAATCCCAGGTCGCCATAACCTCTCCGCTCCAGCCGCGAAACCCCACCCTCCTCCGTCCGCCATGTCACCGCTGCCCAGCCGGAGCCTCTTCCCCGACGACGTCGTCCACCGTAACAGCTCGACGTCCCTCGTCCACCTCCCCGGATGAGGATCCGTCGTCCATCTCGCCGTCCCGCCGGTTCAGCCGCCCCGTCCTCCACCTCCAAGGAGCTGCTCCGATGATCGCCTCATCTATCGTGGCTGCTCCATCCCCACAGCGCCGCCTTAACCTGCTCCACCGGAACCGCTGCATCCTCACCAACTCCTCGGACGAAGCCGAGGCCTACTCGGCGCCACCAAAGAGGTTGTACACTCATCGCATCGCACCTTCTCCTTAACTCGACCTCCCGGCGCCGACGGTGCTCCATCCCGCACCCCCATGGAGCGGCTACCTTGAAGCCAGCGCCGCAGGCGACATCTCCACGGCGGCTCTCTCCCAGTGCGAGGCCCCTTCGGCGACGGTGTCCATACCAGCCGGATCTGCTGCTGCTCCAGCTCTCGCTCGCTCGCGCTGCTGCTCCGGCTCTCGCTCGCTCGCTCGCCCAGCTACTACTGCTGCTCCCCCCTCGCTCGTGCTGCTGCTCTGCTCCGATTAAGCCACAGTTCAGTCGACTGAATCGACTTTTGGGTCAGTCGATTTTCAGGGGTTTGGGGGCTCGCCGGAGTTAAGGAAGAACCACCCGCAGCGGGGACGGGGGCTCGCCGGAGAGGTACCCCACTATCTATCTTAGGGTTCAGGGTGGGGGCGGGGGGCCTAGAGGGCTGGCCGGGGTGGCGGTGGCGAGTTGTTTCGGGGCGGCGAGGCGGCGCTGGGGCCGGCGGTTCGGCCGGTGGTGGCTGGCGGCTCAGGGGGGTGCAGGTTGAAGATGAACTGCAGGCCCTCCCTAAACTACATGTCAAGTGCCTCTCTTCTACCATTGCGTTCAGTTTCGACAGTAGCATTCAGATTCCATAGTAAATTTTAGTTTCGACGGTTAAGTTCAGAGTCAACAGTTTTTACCTCATCTGTTGTAGTCAGGTGGTTTTTGGTGATGTTAATTTTACATCCATTTTACATCATCTATTGGAGATGCTATTAGAATCCCACTTGAGATTGATGATGTCTGTCTTGTGCTGCTTCAGCCTTGACGTCTTACGGCTCACCGGAGCTGCTCCAACGACAGAACGATCCATCACAACAGAGCAGTGCCCTGGACGCCGTCTACAGATTCCTCAGATCTCCCTCCACACCTCCGACAGCCACCTCTGCCTCAACTGCTTCAGCGACCAACCCAATGATGCTGAGGTCGACACGGCTACGGCAAAGAGGTTGTACACTTGTTGCATCACTTATTACTATACATTCACGTCGATCCATTAGGGCTATTTTGGTTCAAAGGAAAAACGTCGATCCACTGGTTGTTACCATCACTCTAAATTTCTGCATGCTCTCCTTACATAATCTCACCATATTCTTTTCGTATGCATGTCAGATATTGTACCCAGTCATGCTGAACATGTAGAGAAAAAGAGAAGAGTTTTGCGCGGCAATACAATGTCATGCAGACATCGCTCCATGGTGTTGGGGAACGTAGTAATTTCAAAAAATTTCCTATGCACACGCAAGATCATGGTGATGCATAGCAACGAGAGGGGAGAGTGTTGTCCACGTACCCTCGTAGACCGAAAGCGGAAGCGTTAACACAACGCGGTTGATGTAGTCGTACGTCTTCACGATCTGACCGATCAAGTACCGAACGCACGGCACCTCCGAGTTCAGCACACGTTCAGCTCGATGACGTCCCTCGAACTCCGATCCAGCCGAGTGTTGAGGGAGAGTTTCGTCAGCACGACGGCGTGGTGACGATGATGATGTTCTACCGACGCAGGGCTTTGCCTAAGCTCCGCAATGATATTATCGAGGTGTAATATGGTGGAGGGAGGCACCGCACACGGCTAAAATATCGTATATCAATTGTGTGTCCAGAGGTGCCCCCCTGCCCCCGTATATAAAGGAGCAAGGGGGGAGGCCGGCCGGCCCTTGGGGCGCGCCAAGGAGGGGGGGAGTCCTCCTCCTAGTAGGAGTAGGACTCCCCTTTCCTAGTCCAACTAGGAAGAGAGAAGGGGGAAGGAAAGAGAGGGAGAGGGAGAGGGAAAAAGGGGCCGCGCCCCCCTCCCCTAGTCCAATTCGGACTCCCCACGGGAGGGGGCGCGCCACCTCCTGGGCTGCTGCCCTCTCTCTCCCCTCAGGCCCACTAAGGCCCAATACTTCCCCGGGGGGGTTCCGGTAACCCCTCCGGCACTCCGGTTTTATCCGAAACTTCTCCGGAACACTTCTGGTGTCCGAATATAGTCGTCCAATATGTCAATCTTTATGTCTCGACCATTTCAAGACTCCTCGTCATGTCCCCGATCTCATCCGGGACTCCGAACTCCTTCGGTACATCAAAACACATAAACTCATAATATAACCGTCATCGTAACGTTAAGCGTGCGGACCCTACGGGTTCGAGAACTATGTAGACATGACCGAGACACCTCTCCGGTCAATAACCAATAGCGGAACCTGGATGCTCATATTGGCTCCCACATATTCTACGAAGATCTTTATCGGTCAGACCGCATAACAACATACGTTGTTCCCTTTGTCATCGGTATGTTACTTGCCCGAGATTCGATCGTCGGTATCTCAATACCTAGTTCAATCTCGTTACCAGCAAGTCTCTTTACTCGTTCCGTAATACATCATCCCGCAACTAGCTCATTAGTTACAATGCTTGCAAGGCTTATAGTGATGTGCATTACCTAGTGGGCCCAGAGATACCTCTCCGACAATCGGAGTGACAAATCCTAATCTCGAAATACGCCAACCCAACAAGTACCTTCAGAGATACCTGTAGAGCACCTTTATAATCACCCAGTTACGTTGTGACGTTTGGTAGCACACAAAGTGTTCCTCCGGTAAACGGGAGTTGCATAATCTCATAGTCATAGGAACATGTATAAGTCATGAAGAAAGCAATAGCAACATACTAAATGATCGAGTGTTAAGCTAACGGAATGGGTCAAGTCAATCACATCATTCTCCTAATGATGTGATCCCGTTAATCAAATGACAACTCATGTCCATGGCTAGGAAACATAACCATCTTTGATCAACGAGCCAGTCAAGTAGAGGCATACTAGTGACACTCTGTTTGTCTATGTATTCACACATGTATCAAGTTTCCAGTTAATACAATTCTAGCATGAATAATAAACATTTATCATGATATAAGGAAATAAATAATAACTTTATTATTGCCTCTAGGGCATATTTCCTTCAGTCTCCCACTTGCACTAGAGTCAATAATCTGGTTCACATCGCCATGTGATTTAACATCAATAGTTCACATCACCATGTGATTAACACCCATAGTTCACATCATCATGTGACCAACACCCAAAGGGTTACTAGAGTCAGTAATCTAGTTCACATCGCTTATGTGATTAACACCCAAAGAGTACTAAGGTGTGATCATGTTTTGCTTGTGAGATAATTTTAGTCAACGGGTCTGTCACATTCAGATCCGTAAGTATTTTGCAAATTTCTATGTCTACAATGCTCTACACAGAGCTACTCTAGCTAATTGCTCCCTCTTTCAATATGTATCTAGACCGAGACTTAGAGTCATCTAGATTAGTATCAAAACTTGCATCGACGTAACCCTTTACGACGAACCTTTTGTCACTTCCATAATCGATAAACATATCCTTATTCCAGTAAGGATAATTTTGACTGCTGTCCAATGATCTACTCCTAGATCACTATTGTACTCCCTTGCCAAAATCAGTGTAGGGTATACAATAGATCTGGTACACAGCATGGCATACTTTATAGAACCTATGGCCGAGGCATAGGGAATGACTTTCATTCTTTTTCTATCTTTTGCCGTGGTCGGGCTTTGAGTCTTACTCAATTTCACACCTTGTAACACAGGCAAGAAACTCTTTCTTTGACTGTTCCATTTTGAACTACTTCAAAATCTTGTTAAGGTATGTACTCATTGAAAAAACTTATCAAGCGTCTTGATCTATCTCTATAGATCTTGATGCTCAATATGTAAGCAGCTTCACCGAGGTCTTTCTTTGAAAAACTCCTTTCAAACACTCCTTTATGCTTTGCAGAATAATTCTACATTATTTCCGATCAACAATATGTCATTCACATATACTTATCAGAAATGCTGTAGTGCTCCCACTCACTTTCTTGTAAATACAGGCTTCACCGCAAGTCTGTATAAAACTATATGCTTTGATCAACTTATCAAAGCGTATATTCCAACTCCGAGATGCTTGCACCAGTCCATAGATGGATCGCTGGAGTTTGCATATTTTGTTAGCACCTTTAGGATTGACAAAACCTTCTGGTTGCATCATATACAACTCTTCTTTAATGAATCCATTAAGGAATGCAATTTTGTTTATCCATTTGCCAGATTTCATAAAATGCGGCAATTGCTAACATGATTCGGACAGACTTAAGCATCGCTGCGAGTGAGAAAATCTCATCGTATTCAACACTTTGAACTTTGTCAAAAACCTTTTTCCGACAAGTCTAGCTTTGTAGATAGTAACACTACTATCAGCGTACGTCTTCCTCTTGAAGATCCATTTATTTTTTTATGGCTCGCCGATCATTAGGCAAGTCAATCAAAGTCCATACTTTGTTCTCATACATGTATCCCATCTCAGATTTCATGGCCTCAAGCCATTTTGCAGAATCTGGGCTCACCATCGCTTCTTCATAGTTCGTAGGTTCGTCATGGTCTAGTAACATAACCTCCAGAATAGGATTACCGTACCACTCTGGTGCGGATCTTGATCTGGTTGACCTACGAGGTTCAGTAATAACTTGATCTGATGTTTTATGATCATTATCATTAACTTCCTCACTAATTGGTGTAGGTGTCGCAGAAACTGGTTTCTGTGATGATCTACTTTCCAATAAGGGAGCAGGTACAGTTACCTCATCAAGTTCTACTTTCCTCCCACTCACTTCTTTCGAGAGAAACTCCTTCTCCAGAAAGGATCCATTCTTAGCAACGAATGTCTTGCCTTCGGATCTGTGATAGAAGGTGTACCCAACTATCTCCTTTGGGTATCCTATGAAGACACATTTCTCTGATTTGGGTTTGAGCTTATTAGGATGAAACCTTTTCACATAAGCATCGCAACCCCAAACTTTAAGAAACGACAACTTTGGTTTCTTGCCAAACCATAGTTCATAAGGCGTCGTCTCAACGGATTTAGATGGTACCCTATTTAACGTGAATGCAGCTGTCTCTAATGCATAACCCCAAAACGATAGTGGTAGATCGGTAAGAGACATCATATATCGCACCATATCTAATAAAGTACGGTTACGATGTTCGGACACACCATTACACCGTGGTGTTCCAGGTGGCGTGAGTAGTGAAACTATTTCACATTGTTTTAACTAAAGGCCAAACTTGTAACTCAAATACTCTTCTCCACGATCAGATCGTAGAAACTTTATTTTCTTGTTACGATGATTTTCCGCTTCACTCTGAAATTATATGAACTTTTCAAATGTTTCAGACTTCTGTTTCATTAAGTAGATATACCCATATCTGCTCAAATCATCTGTGAAGGTCAGAAAATAATGATGCCTGCTACGAGCCTCAATATTCATCGGACCACATACATCTGTATGTATGATTTCCAACAAATCTGTTGCTCTCTCCATAGTTCCGGAGAACGGCGTTTTAGTCATCTTGCCCATGAGGCACGGTAAGCATCAAGTGATTCATAATCAAGTGATTCCAAAATCCCATCAGTATGGAGTTTCTTCATGCACTTTACACCAATATGACCTAAACGGCAGTGCCACAAATAAGTTGCACTATCATTATTAACTTTGCATCTTTTGGCTTCATTATTATGAATATGTGTATCACTACGATCGAGATCCAACAAACCATTTTATTGGGTGTATGACCATAGAAGGTTTTATTCATGTAAACAGAACAACAATTATTCTCTAATTTAAATAAATAACCGTATTGCAACAAACATGATCAAATCATATTCATGCTCAACGCAAACACCAAATAACACTTATTTAGTTTCAACACTAATCCCGAAAGTATAGGGAGTGTGCGATGATGATCATATCAATCTTGGAATTACTTCCAACACACATCGTCACCTCGCCTTTTACTAGTCTCTGTTTATTCTGCAACTCCCGTTTCGAGTTACTACTCTTAGCAACTGAACCAGTATCAAATACCGAGGGGTTGCTATAAACACTAGTAAAGTACACATCAATAACATGTATATCCAATATACCTTTGTTCACTTTGCCATCCTTCTTATCCACCAAATAGTTGGGGTAGTTCCGCTTCTAGTGACCAGTCCCTTTGCAGTAGAAGCACTTAGTCTCAGGCTTAGGACAAGACTTAGGCTTCTTCACTTGAGCAGCAACTTGCTTGCCGTTCTTCTTGAAGTTCCCCTTCTTCCCTTTGCCCTTTTCTTGAAACTAGTGGTCTCGTCAACCATCAACACTTGATGTTTTTCTTGATTTCTACCTTCGTCGATTTCAGCGTCACGAAGAGCTCGGGAATTACTTTCGTCATCCCTTGCATACTATAGTTCATCACGAAGTTCTACTAACTTGGTGATGGTGACTAGAGAATTCTGTCAATCACTATTTTATCTGGAAGATTAACTCCCACTTGATTCAAGCGATTGTAGTACCCAGACAATCTGAGCACATGCTCACAGCTTGAGCTATTCTCCTCCATCTTTTAGCTATAGAACTTGTTGGAGACTTCATATCTCTCAACTCGGGTATCTTCTTGAAATATTAACTTCAACTCCTGGAACATCTCATATGGTCCATGACGTTCAAAACGTCTCTGAAGTCCCGATTCTAAGCCGTTAAGCATGGTGCACTAAACTATCAAGTAGTCATCATATTGAGCTAGCCAAACGTTCATAACGTCTGCATCTGCTCCTGTAATAGGTCTGTCACCTAGCGGTGCATCAAGGACATAATCCTTCTGTGCAGCAATGAGGATAATCCTCAGATCACGGATCCAATCCGCATCTTTGCTACTAACATCTTTCAACATAATTTTTCTCTAGGAACATATCAAAAATAAACACAGGGAAGTAACAACGCGAGTTATTGATCTACAACATAATTTGCAAAATACTATCAGGACTAAGTTCATGATAAATTTAAGTTCAGTTAATCATATTACTTAAGAACTCCCACTTAGATAGACATCCCTCTAATCCTCTAAGTGATCACGTGATCCATATCAACTAAACCATAACCGATCATCACGTGAAATGGAGTAGCTTTCAATGGTGAACATCACTATGTTGATCATATCTACTATATGATTCACGCTCGACCTTTCGGTCTCAGTGTTCCGAGGCCATATCTGCATATGCTAGGCTCGTCAAGTTTAACCTGAGTATTCTGCGTGTGCAAAACTGGCTTGCACCCGTTGTAGATGGACGTAGAGCTTATCACACCCGATCATCACGTGGTGTCTGGGCACGACGAACTTTGGCAACGGTGCATACTCAGGGAGAACACTTTTATCTTGAAATTTAGTGAGAGATCATCTTATAATGCTACCGTCAATCAAAGCAAGATAAGATGCATAAAAAATAAACATCACATGCAATCAAATATAAGTGATATGATATGGCCATCATCATCTTGTGCTTGTGATCTCCATCTCCGAAGCACCGTCATGATCACCATCGTCACCGGCGCGACACCTTGATCTCCATCGTAGCATCGTTGTCGTCTCGCCAACTATTGCTTCTACGACTATCGCTACCGCTTAGTGATAAAGTAAAACAATTACATGGCGATTGCATTGCATACAATAAAGTGACAACCATATGGCTCCTGCCAGTTGCCGATAACTCGGTTACAAAACATGATCATCTCATACAATAAAATATAGCATCATGTCTTGACCATATCACATCACAACATGCCCTGCAAAAACAAGTTAGACGTCCTCTACTTTGTTGTTGCAAGTTTTACGTGGCTGCTACGGGCTTAGCAAGAACCGTTCTTACCTACGCATCAAAACCACAACGATAGTTTGTCAAGTTGGTGCTGTTTTAACCTTCGCAAGGACCGGGCGTAGCCACACTCGGTTCAACTAAAGTGAGAGAGACAGACACCCGCCAGTCACCTTTAAGCAACGAGTGCTCGCAACGGTGAAACCAGTCTCGCGTAAGCATACGCGTAATGTCGGTCCGGGCCGCTTCATCTCACAATACCGCTGAACCAAAGTATGACATGCTGGTAAGTAGTATGACTTATATCGCCCACAACTCACTTGTGTTCTACTCGTGCATAGCATCAATGCATAAAACCAGGCTCGGATGCCACTGTTGGGGAACATAGTAATTTCAAAAAAATTCCTACGCACACGCAAGATCATGGTGATGCATAGCAACGAGAGGGGAGAGTGTTGTCCACGTACCCTCGTAGACCGAAAGCGGAAGCGTTAACACAACGCGGTTGATGTAGTCGTACGTCTTCACGATCTGACCGATCAAGTACCGAACGCACGGCACCTCTGAGTTCAGCACACGTTCAGCTCGATGACGTCCCTCGAACTCCGATCCAGCCGAGTGCTGAGGGAGAGTTTCGTCAGCACGACGGCGTGGTGACGATGATGATGTTCTACCGACGCAGGGCTTCGCCTAAGCTCCGCAACGATATTATCGAGGTGTAATATGGTGGAGGGAGGCACCGCACACGGCTAAAATATCGTATATCAATTGTGTGTCCAGAGGTGCCCCCCTGCCCCCGTATATAAAGGAGCAAGGGGGGAGGCCGGCCGGCCCTTGGGGCGCGCCAAGGAGGGGGGGGAGTCCTCCTCCTAGTAGGAGTAGGACTCCCCTTTCCTAGTCCAACTAGGAAGAGAGAAGGGGGAAGGAAAGAGAGGGAGAGGGAGAGGGAAAGAGGGGCCGCGCCCCCTCCCCTAGTCCAATTCGGACTCCCCATGGGAGGGGGCGCGCCACCTCCTAGGCTGCTGCCCTCTCTCTCCCCTCAGGCCCACTAAGGCCCAATACTTCCCCGGGGGGGTTCCGGTAACCCCTCCGGCACTCCGGTTTTATCCGAAACTTCTCCGGAACACTTCCGGTGTCCGAATATAGTCGTCCAATATATCAATCTTTATGTCTCGACCATTTCGAGACTCCTCGTCATGTCCCCGATCTCATCCGGGACTCCGAACTCCTTCGGTACATCAAAACACATAAACTCATAATATAACCGTCATCGTAACGTTAAGCGTGCGGACCCTACGGGTTCGAGAACTATGTAGACATGACCGAGACACCTCTCCGGTCAATAACCAATAGCGGAACCTGGATGCTCATATTGGCTCCCACATATTCTACGAAGATCTTTATCGGTCAGACCTCATAACAACATACGTTGTTCCCTTTGTCATCGGTATGTTACTTACCCGAGATTCGATCGTCGGTATCTCAATACCTAGTTCAATCTCGTTACCGGCAAGTCTCTTTACTCGTTCCGTAATACATCATCTCGCAACTAGCTCATTAGTTGCAATGCTTGCAAGGCTTATAGTGATGTGCATTACCGAGTGGGCCCAGAGATACCTCTCCGACAATCGGAGTGACAAATCCTAATCTCGAAATACGCCAACCCAACAAGTACCTTCGGAGACACCTGTAGAGCACCTTTATAATCACCCAGTTACGTTGTGACGTTTGGTAGCACACAAAGTGTTCCTCCGGTAAACAGGAGTTGCATAATCTCATAGTCATAGGAACATGTATAAGTCATGAAGAAAGCAATAGCAACATACTAAACGATCGAGTGCTAAGCTAACGGAATGGGTCAAGTCAATCACATCATTCTCCTAATGATGTGATCCCGTTAATCAAATGACAACTCATGTCCATGGCTAGGAAACATAACCATCTTTGATCAACGAGCTAGTCAAGTAGAGGCATACTAGTGACACTCTGTTTGTCTATGTATTCACACATGTATCAAGTTTCCAGTTAATACAATTCTAGCATGAATAATAAACATTTATCATGATATAAGGAAATAAATAATAACTTTATTATTGCCGCTAGGGCATATTTCCTTCACATGGTGGGTTCAATGGCAAACCCTCCCCACCCCTCTCCAGATTGTAATCCAGAGGAAGATATCTGTTCTGAGGCGGATTCAGACGCCGCTGACCACTCCTATTTAACCCCCAAGGTGTTTGCTCTACCTTGGCATGATGATGTTAGTCATATCATGCATATGTTGCCTTGCAGTGCCTACTTTTGACATCATATATGTCATCTGCTTAGTTTAGACATGTTCTGTAATGCCACCTGTTTAGTTTCTATATCATATATGGGAATTATGCAGTCTCATGTCTTTTAGCCAGCCATAATATATGTGAAATGTGCAATGCCATCCTGTTTAACCAGGCATCATATATTTGAATGATATCTTGCCCATCCTTTTCTTCATTACATTTCCATTTGTCGAAAATGTTTGTACATTAAACTACTCTTCCTGTGAATCAGCCATTTGGGTGGGAGATGGAAAAATCTGGAGTGAAAACAAGGCCTTCAGAGCAGACAGTGCTACCTGTCGAAGCAGATCTCTTGTTGGGTCCCGATAGCTCCTCAGAGATGGATTCAGAGACAGATGACCAGTCCTATTCCCCCACTGAGGTGTATGCTCTAACTTGGCACGGTTATACTGCTCATATCATGCATACGGTGTCTTGCATTGCATAGGTTAGACATCATATACACAATATTCAACACCATGTTTTTAGTCCAGACATCATATCGAATGCCCTCTGTTTAGCATATAAATCACATATGTGAATTAAATGATGCGATCCTGATTACTTAGATAACATGTAGGTGAATTATGTCATGCAATCCTGTTTAGTTATTCATCATATCTTTGAATTATGTTATGCTATGCTATCTAGTTTAGATAGACATCATATATGTGAAATTATGTCATGCTATCCGTTTTAGTTAAACAATATACATGTCAACTATTTCATGCCCTCTTTTTTCCACACTATCTATTGCATCTGTCTCTCATACAATGTTTGTACATTCAACTATGTTTCCCGTTTATCAGCCATTTGAATTGGAGCGGGTGATGCCAGTATCTAGCGGACTAAAAACACGGTCTTCAAATGAAACAGTGCTACCTCTTGATGGAGATAGCACCCCGGTTGTACATGCACAAGAACCAGCCCTACCACACATAACCCAAACTCTCGCAGATTGTACCCCTACTGCGATGGACAGAGAACCAGCTTCACCCAATCTAACCCCAACCCCAGCCGATAGTAACCTAGTTCATGTTGACATAGCACCATCTCCACCACAGAGCTCCCAAACAAGAGCAGTTAGTAAGGCAGCTCCAGTGCCCAAAGGGCCAGTACTATCACGGCGAACCCCAACTCCACCAGTTAGTACGCCTATTCCTGTGGAGGAAGCACAACCAGCTAGTCGTAGTTTAGCATCTATCGCATTTGATGTTGTTAAATCGTATGTGCGTATCTTCCCATCTTGGAAATATTATACTGAAGATGAAGGAAAATGCCAGTTGCAGGTGTTTGTCCAGGAGTTATGTGTAAGTAATGTTATTCATGGCAATTACTTTGCTTCGTCCCATACATCCTACCTCCATGATAGTTATAATACAGCAAATTTTCCCATTTTTCTCTATAGAGAAGGACCGATTTGGAAACTCAGGATGAGGTAACCTGTGCTAATACCTCTGCTATCTTCAAGAATGCTTGGTGGCAGTATCGGAATTACCTGAAGAAAACATACTTCACCGGCAAAGAAACTCATCAAATTCCCTTACGTTCTCCTGAGACACATTTACTGGACGATGACTGGGAACGCCTTGTTCTGTACTGGTCCCGAACCAAGAATGTGGTAAGGTCTATGAGCTCATTTTCTATTTTTTAGTATTATATTCTTGCGTCTTACTGTACTCTCTTCATGTAGAACAAGTGCCTAAACCTAAAGAACAACTGTTCTAATTTAAGATTCCATTGCTATCATAGTTCAAAAAAGCGCTAGGCGTTAATTGTGCATTTGCCACCGCCTTGCGCTTTACTGACCAAAGCGCATGCTTATGCGCAGTTATGCACAGATTATGTGTAGTTATGCGCAATGCGTTTTGCCAACGCCTAGAGCCTAGGCGCGCCTTTTTTTAACTATGATTGCTTTGCTCTTGTATCACTGTATTTAGTCATACAAACTTATTTTTAAATTGAAGGATCCAATCGAAACTCCAATGGCACAGCAGGTATGTTCACACATGTTTCTTTAACAGGTTTGCTCTTATCAATAGCTCTGTTGATTTCAATTTCAATTGTGTATACAGTTGACTTTCATATCATGCACATTACTAGCATCACAACAGAGCCAATAGTGTTGTTGTACATGTAGACCCGTGGTACCCATCTGAAATCTTGTTGTGCCGTGTAGTTTCCCACGCTTTGTATTCTTTCACTGCTGCTTTTTCTTGAACTGATATGATTTGAACCATGTCTCTATTTTGATTTGGCAAGACAATGCAGTGACCATAGGACATAGATATATGTTTGTTTGATGCTTTTATTATGTACTAGTACTTGGCAATAGAAGACTTGGTAGTTTAATCCTGTCCACCTTACTAATGAACTGGTTCACCCAAATGAGTTTCATATACTAGTACATGCTAAACTTGTTATGTGTCTGCTTGTTTCTTCTTTTAGAATGCTGACAGAATATTGGGGAAGAGTGCCTTATTAAGCAATGGTAAAGGAAGTAATGCGGATAAGGTTCAGGATAGTGACACATCCTTGTTGGTATCCAACAAAGCTAATAAAACAGCTAAGGAAGACTATCTTGAAGACAGCGAGACAACCCCAAAGTCCTGTCTTGGTTTAGTGTTCGAGTTACTGGCCACTACCGCTTGCACAAGCTATTCAAACTCACTGTCTGAATCAGTTCGGTT
The DNA here is from genome assembly GCF_018294505.1 of Triticum aestivum. Classification (NCBI taxonomy): domain Eukaryota; kingdom Viridiplantae; phylum Streptophyta; class Magnoliopsida; order Poales; family Poaceae; genus Triticum; species Triticum aestivum. Next base: position 177,323,183 of record NC_057811.1, read on the forward strand.
TCTTGAGTCTCAACTACAAGCTGAAAGACATCGATCAGCTGTGCTGCGACAAGAAGCAGAAGGACTGCGGAAGTCCCTGGAGCATTCAGATGCATACTTTCTGGTGCAACAGCAAGCGTTGGAGGATTTTGGCGCCAAACAGGACAAAGCTAATCAGCTTGCTAAGCTTATTGCCAGCATGGTGGATACCCAGGATAACGTTTCTTGAGCTCTTCTGAAGTTGTTTCAGTTATGCTCTTGTTTTGCTGCCGCGTTTATTTGCACTGGTGGCCAATTTTGACGGCCAGTGTATGTAATGTGCTGCTTTGTTTCCTATATTTGCACTGGTGGCGAACTTTGATGCCCAGTGGATGTAATATGTGTAATAGCAGTAATAGGCTAGCGTTAATTGCTTGCTTATTTATTTTCCTTATTGTCTTGTTTAGTTGTTTGCTTGTAGTCACTGCAGTTTTTTTTTCTGTTTTTTTCTAGTGGCCACAATAGCCTATTTTTGGTAACTAGGCCAAAATAATCGTGGCAACACACGGACTGTTGTAACCATGGGCCTCCTGCAGGTCGTATGATCCATGGGCCTTCGTCCGGCCGTAGGATCCATCGGCTTTCTATACAGGCCTTAGGGTCCATGGGCCTTCTACGGGCCGTACGATCCATGGGCCTTCTACGGGCCGTACTATCCATGGGCCTCATACGGGCCGTAGGATCCATGGGCCTTCTACGGGGCGTATCATCATTTCGCCAATCATGGGCCGTACTATTCGTGGACCATAACGGGCCGTTAATAGGCCGTATTTGATAACTCTATGAAAACAACCCAACGGGTTTTTTTGACATGAAAACAGCCCAACGTATTAACGGTCCGCAAACGGGCCGACTGTAACGACGGGCTGAATTTGGCCCACAAGCAGAAAATGACAGTAACGAGCCGTATGTAACCGAATGCTGCAAATGAGCCCAAGAATCAATGGGCCCTGAGAAGGCCGAAAGATAACTTGGGCTGGAAATGGCCCAATGGAATAACGGGCCGTTAATGGGTATAAAGTGATACACTGTTCATTACGGGCCAGTTTCACCACGGGCCGTTAATGGGCCAAGAGTTACAAAGGTCCTCATATGGGCCGAAAGAAGTCATGGGCCACACATGGGCCGGAAGTTAAAACAGGCTGAATCATATTGGACGGCCCAGATGATGCTACTGGGCCTAATTCGGATAGGGCGTAACGGGCCCTGGGTTAGCGGGCTGTAAATGGGCTATATGCAAACATGCTGTTAACAGGCTTCCCGTGGGCCGGCCCGCCACCTTTTGACCAAGTCAAACGGGCCGGCCTTTTCACAGGAATGGGCCTCTGTTGGGCCGTGCCACGTGTCGCCGTATCATAGGCGCCTTCGCTCCAATGAGCGGATGACATCTGTCCCAACGGTGAGCCGACACGTGTTTCCTCCAGCCAATGATGATTTTACACGTGGAAAATCCCCATTGGTCGGGGCTGTTAACGGGTTATCGGATCCAAAACCCGACCCGATAGCTTAACGGCGTTCCGTTACGGTGGATGCCACGTGTCGGTCACCCTTGACGAAAGCACTTCTGTGACGCGCGATTTATCGTCATGGAAGTGGACACTTCCGTGATGATAATTTTGGTAATGTCATGGAACACTTCTACGACAGCACATGTATGACTATCTTGATTCTGTCATGAATTTGTCATGGATGTACATGCATGACAAAAAATGCGACCTACTATGACAAACACGTATCATCACGGAAGTGTATTTTTTTGTAGTGCTACATCATGTCATCTTTCTTAATGCATTACTCTGTTCTTTATGAACTTAATACTCTAGATGCATGCTGGATAGCGGTCGATGTGTGGAGTAATAGTAGTAGATGCAGGCAGGAGTCGGTCTACTTGTCACGGACGTGATGCCTATATACATGATCATGCCTAGATAATCTCATAATTATTCGCTTTTCTATCAATTGCTCGACAGTAATTTGTTCACCCACCATAATACTTATGCTATCTTGAGAGAAGCCACTAGTGAAACCTATGGCCCCCGGGTCTATCTTTTATCATATAAGTTTGCTATCTACTTTTATTTGCATCTTTACTTTTCCAATCTATATTATAAAATACCAAAAAAATATTTATCTTATCATATTATCTCTATCAGATCTCACTTTCGCAAGTGGCCGTGTAGGGATTGATAACCCCTTATTGCATTGGTTTTGAGTTCTTGTTTGTTTGTGTAGGTGCGTGGGACTTTTGAGGAGCCTCCTACTGGATTGATACCTTGGTTCTCAAAAACTGAGGAAAATACTGACGCTACTATTGCTGCATCACCCTTTCCTCTTCAAGGAAAACCAACGCAAGCTCAAGACGTAGCAATGACCCTTAGTCTGCAGAACCCAAGTGAAAAAGGCTTAGGAAGCAAATGTTAAAACCAAGGTTGGGCCTTGCTGGAGGAGGTTTATTTAAAGCAAACTGTCAAGGGGTCCCATAAATCCCCAACCACGTAAGGAACGCAAAATCAAGGAACATAACACCGGTATGACAGAAACTAGGGCGGCAAGAGTGGAACAAAACACCAAGCATAAGGCCGAGCCTTCCACCCTTTACCAAGTATATAGATGCATTAATTAAATAAGAGATATTGTGGTATCCCAACATAAACATGTTCCAATATGGAGCAATCTTCAACTGCACCTGCAACTAACAATGGTATAAGAGGGGCTAAGCAAAGCGGTAACATAGCCAAACAACGGTTTCTTAGGAAGGTGGGTTAGAGGCTTGACATGGCAATATGGGAGGCATGATAAACAAGTGGTAGGTAGCGCGACATAGCGATAGAGCGAACAACTAGCAAGCAAAAATAGAAGTGATATCGAGGGTAATGGTCATCTTGTCTGAGATCCCGCAAGGAAGAAGAACGAGTCCAAGAAGAAGACCAACGGACGTAGTCGAACAAATCCTCACAACCCCGGAACGAAACCGAAGCTAACGAGAGAAGCAAACCGGAAAGAAGCAAACAACATGGTAAACAACCATCACATCAACATGACATGATGCACAATCAAGTATGATGCATGTCCGAGTTAATGAGGCATGGCATGGCAAAGTGCAACAAACAATACTACAAATTAAGTGGAGCTCAATATGCAACGAGTTGCATATTGAAGAAACATCACATCAATTACTTAGTTTACTCCCATTTATGTACACATCAATATTAAATGCTGCTTAACATGGCAAGAGGTGAAACATAATAAAACTACCTATCTAGGCAAGTTTAAATGAGGCCGGAACAACAAACAACAATTCCAGAAAATCCCCATGTGCATATTTTAGATTTGGCACTGTTCTGCCCTAAACCATATTTTAGAGTTGTTAAACATGCAAGATTAGTGCACCATGTTAAACTAGGCATTTTTCTAGACAAGATGCATATAAAGTTTATTGAATTCCGTGTTACGGTTATTTAGTTATGAAATAAATCATTTTAACATGGCATTTAAGCAAATTAAAGCAAACAACAAGTTAAACATTTTTAACATGGATGAAAGTTGCATATTATGAAACTAGATGAAATTCTAAGCATTTTACATATTTAAAACATTTTAAACCGATGCACGATTGTGGAGTTATTAAATGCAAGAACATGAGGGTGCAATCTGTAAACATGCAGTTTCTCTGGATAATTAGACAAATCGCAGCAGAGGAAAAAAACACAACGAGCTGAAACTGAAACCTGGCCCAGGGCGCGGGGGAGCTGCTCACATCGGGCCTTGAGGCCGGTCGGTGGTGAGGTGACCCGCAGGAGAGCAGGCAGGCCGCGGTGGATTTGGCTTGGGCCTTGGGAGGCTGCGGTCAACGCGCGGCTGGACCGGGCGATGGGATCGGGGCTTCCGCGGCACGATCTCCGGTGAGGGGCGGCCGAGGAGGTCGGGGACAGACGCGAGGCGGCGGAGGACGACGGATCCGGAGGTGGCGGCTCCATTTCCAGGCGGATCCAGCGGCGGGAGGCGAGGGCGGCGCCGAGGGAGCTCCGGCTCCGGCGAACTCCCATGGCGGCGGTGGAGGGCACTGCAGGGGAGAGGAGAGTGAGCAGAGGATGGAGGGAGAAGAAAGGAGAGGGCGGCGGAGGGAGGTCCGGCCTAGGGTCGAGGTGCTCGCCGGCGGCGAGGCTCCGGTGGCCGGCGAGTGCAGGAGGAGCCGGGCAGCGCAGGAGCTCGAGCTGCTCGGGATCGGGAGCTGCGGGGCGAGCACTCGAGCGCGCAGCGGCGGATGGGCTGGCTCGGGCCCAGATCGGCCTCGAGCGGGCCGCGCTCGGGCCGCGGCGACGCGGGGAGGCCAGGGGGCGACATGGCCTGCTCTGGTTGGTGGAGGGCGGCGACTGCGGCGGCGCTGGCCGATGGGGGCGCGACAAGTGGTGGCGGGGGAGCTGGCCGGCGCGGAAAACGATGGAGAAGGTGGGAGGAGGCTGGCAGCGCGCGGATTTCAAGGAGGGAGTGGTAGGTGGCTGCCAAAAATGGAAGGGGAGGGGGTGTTATATAGGGCAGGTTTAGGGTTAGGGGGGGATTTTGGAGCATTTCGGAGCATCCCATCGCGATCCGATGGTTCTGGTCGGAGGGAAGGTTTAGTGGGCTGGATTAGTGGGCTGTGAAGAGGGGTTGGGCTGAGAGGAAAGAGGAGGAATGCAGCCCGACGACTGTTTCCGGAGACCGGAAACGTCCGAGGTTTGACCGACTATATTGTCGCTATAGTTATCCGTTGGGGCATCAAACGAACTCCGAATGCGATGAAATTTGGCAGGCGACCTACTGACAACATAACAACACCGCATGCCAACTTTCAACCCATTCCGAGAACATTTTCCGGCCACTTAGAAAATAATATTTCGGAGGTGTCGCGGGCGCGTGCAAGTGTGTCTGGGCTCAGAACGGACAACGGGTAGAACAGGGAGACCCGGACGGATGCAAGTTTTGAAAACATGATAATACAATGCACATGATGACATGGCAAGATGCAACACACAAGAAAAAACATGGCAAAGACGACAAATAACTGGGAGACACCTGGTACATCGGTCTCGGGGTGTCACAGAACCCGAGGAGTTTGCCGGACGGAACGCCGAAGACACACTTCTCAGGGTTCAGCTTGAGGTTCATCTTGCGCAAATTTGCAAACGTCTCTTCTAAATCTTGCACGAGTGTTGCCCTGTCCTTGGTTTTGACTACTATGTCATCCATATAAGCTTCCATATTTCTATGTAGCTGGGGCTCAAAACCAATTTGGACTGCTCTTGCAAACGTTGAGCCAGCACTCTTCAACCTGAAAGGCGCTCGTAAAAAACAATACGTACCACATGGGGTGATGAATGTCGTCTTCTCTTCGTCTTCTCTCGTCATGAAGATCTGGTGGTATCCCGAGTAAGCGTCGAGGAATGATAGCAAGTCACACCCGGCCGTGGAGTCAACAATCTGGTCGATGCACGGTAACGGGAAAGGGTCCTTTGGACAAGCCTTATTGATGTCTGTGTAATCAATACACAGCCTCCACTTCCCATTTGCCTTGCGCACCACCACCAGATTGGCCAACCACGTTGGATGGAGTACCGCTCTCACCAAACCTGCCGCTTCCAACTTCCTGATTTCCTCTGTGATGAACTCTTGCCATTCCAGAGCTTGCTTCCTGACCTTCTGCTTGACGGGCCGCGCATGAGGACAGACAGGAAGATGGTGCTCAATCACCTCCCTGGGAACTCCGGGGATGTCGGATGCTTGCCACGCAAACACATCGACATTCGCCCATAGGAAAGTGACGAGCGTGCCTTTCTATTTGCTGTCGAGGGTGGAGCTTATGGTGAAAGCCCCTCCCGTGCCCTCCTCCTTGACAGACATCTTCTTGGTCTCTGGTGGTGCAGCTCTGGATTTCTTGCTCTTGCCGGTGGAGCTCTCTAGCACTTCCTCGACGGGAGCACTACACTCCGAAGAGGTGCGCTTGCCGGAGTGGGTGCGAGAGGCCTTGCCGGTCTTCTTCCCTTCTGGGGCTTCGGCGGCAGGAGCAAGTGCCTTGGCGGCAGTTGCTGCAACTGCCTCCCGGTAGAGTTGGTCAGCGCAGATCAGCGCATCCTTCTTGTCGGAGGGGACGGTGATGATGGTCATCGGCCCAGGCATCTTCAGCGTGTTGTAGGCGTAATGTGAGGCCGCCATGAACTTGGCTAGTGCTGGGCGGCCGAGGATCCCATTGTAGGGCAAGGGGATCTCGGCTACATCGAAAACAATCCTCTATGTCCTGTAGTTCAACTCGCCTCCAAACGTCACGAGAAGCGTGACCTTACCCTTTGGCTGACTCCTTCCCGGGTTGACCCCTTGAAACGTGCCCGTCTCTTCGAGGTCTCCACCAGGAATCTGCAGCCTTTTAATCACAACAGGCGAGATCAAGTTCAGACCGGCCCCGCCGTCAACTAGCATTTTCATCACCTTGAGGTTGCGTATTGTTGGCGAAACCAACAACGGAAAACACCCGACCGCGGTTATGCGATCAGGGTGGTCCTCGGTGTCAAAATGATAGGCGTGCTGGACCACTTCAGTGGCTTTTGAGCATCGAATGATGGTTCCGCCGCTGTGATCTCATGCGCCCACTGCTTGAGCTGGCGGTGAGAGGTGTGCAGCGAGGCGCCACCGTCGACGCACATGGCCTCCGTAGCCTTCTGAAACTCATGCTCGTCGGACTCATCGTCCTTGTCATGACCGTCGTCTTCCTGCTTCTTGTCGCGGCCCCGGGCGGGCCTCTCTTACTGGTTATCCTTGCCGCCGCAACCTCCTTGGCCGCCATGCTTCTTGCCGGATCCCTCGGCACCATTCTGACCCTTTTCCTTGTCCCACCTCTCATACTCAGCTTTCTGCATCTCAGCAAGCAGCTCAACTTGCCGGCAGTTCTGGAGGTCATGGCCCTTGGTGCGGTGGATCTTGCAGTACAGCTTGTCGGAGCCTCCTGGCTTGTCGGCAGCCGCCAAGGCCCGGCAAGCGACGCACCCGGCAATTTCCTTGCCGGGGTCATTTTCCTTAGCCTTCTTGGCAGCGCCGGTATCGTCGGATCCCTCGACGGCAAGCACGGCCGTGCCCTTGCGCTTCCTGTTGCGGCGCCGGCCCTTCTTTGTCGGGGCGGCGGTGTCTCTGTCTGTGGAGTCGGTTTCCGCACCGGCGTCCTCGCCGAGGTACTTCCTCCCCACAGTTACAAAGGGAAACTTCTGTTCCCATTCGACACTTGCCATGACACGATCCAACTTTTCAAAGGTTGGGTTTGGCATCGCATTAGCCCATGTAAACTTCCTACCCGAAAGCTCAATCTCTCTCAGATCCAAGCTCTCAATGATAGTGTTAAACATGAACGACCATCTCCCGTCAAAGTTATCATTATTCTTCTCATCACGCCTCCTAATGATATTAAAATCCCCCTCCCACCAGGATAGGAAGCTGCTCAGAGCCGCAAATCCTAACTAGATCCGCCAAGAAATCCGGTTTGAATTCTGGCTGAGCAGCACCATAAACCGCCACCAGAGCCCAATCAAACCCATCTGCCTTCGACCGCACCCTAAACTTAATAGCAAAGTCTCCCATGACCACACTTCGGACTTCAAGAGACTCGCATCTAACACCGAGTAAGATCCCACCCGATCTTCCTTGCGGTGGCAAACAGTGCCAGTCGAAATCAATACCACCCGATAAAGTGTTGAGAAACTGTGGCGAGAAGTTAGCTCTACCAGTTTTCGACAAAGCAATAAAATCCAACCTATGCTCGATAGACGCTCCAGCAAGAAACCTTCTTTTATCCAAGTCTTTAAGACCTCTGCTATTCCAAAAGATTCCTTTCATATCTCGTCATGGAATTTTTTAGCCGTGCGGATCCTAGCACTCCTACGCACTGCGGACATCGGGTAAATCTTCCGCTTCCATTTGTGTTTAGGACTGGTTTTACTCTCCAGCCGGTCCTCACAACCAGGCACAGGAGGTCTTACAAGAACATTCTCCAAACTCACATCCTCCTCCTCGGGCACAGAGAGGGGATTAGCAAGATCCGCACAAAAATTATCCAGCACCCGGACCCCCAAAGCATCAATATCGGAATCATTCATGGGTTTAACCGCTGCTAAGTTACGGATCATTTCTAAAGCCCTCTCAGCCTCTAAATCCCGCATATCATTAACGAAATTTGAAATTTCACCCTCATTACTACCTAGTGAAATTCCTAATTGATTTGCATTATCAACAATCTCATCGTTCGAAAAATGCAAGATGGAATTAGAGGTATTAACCGACATACCAGTAGTGACCTCAACGTCATGAAGCTTGGCCGCCCTCATAGCGCACCGCTGCTGAATATCATCCACCTCCGGATGGTCCTGAAGACGGCAGCTCAACTGTCGCCCCTCAGAAACCGGGTCCGGAATCCCGCCAAATGCTATCACCTCCTCCCGAGTGATGTTGCCCGGGGAGGGGCCTCCTGCCTCCCCCCGAACACTCAGCCAGTCTCCACGGCAAGGAGACAGCACCGAGCCGGTTGATGGGGCAACCCAGGCCGCCTGCCCGAGCTCCCCACCCACCCTGGACGCCGAAGGAGAAGAGGGCCCCGAGGCCACCTGCCTAGAGCCCCCTCCAGGGACTGGAACTGCCACCTGTAGCTCCATCCCAGCGAGAGGAGAAGAGGGTGCCAAGGCCACATGCCCCGGACCCCCTCCCGAAGATAGAGCCTCCATCACCGAAGCCTCATCCGGCGTAATAGGTGAAGAGGGCGCCGAGGTCACCTGCCCCGAGCCCCCTTCAAAACTCGGAACCACCACCTGCAGCTCCGTCTTCGCGATAGAAGAAGAGGGAGCCGAGAACACCAGCCCCGGATCCCCTCCCGAGGTAAAAACCTCCACGGCCGGACCCTCAGTCTGACAAGGAACAATAACATGGGAGGGCGCCTCCTCCTCCTCTCCCCTGACCGAGGACGGCGAAGTCCCAAGGACCGGACACGACGCATCCTCAAACTCCAAAGCGGGTAACGTGAGCTCAAAAGCCTCGACAGACTCCACTCTCTCACTCCATAGTCTCGGAGGTGCAGAAGCAGGCTCGATAGACCCAAACCTCAGAGTGGTCATGGGCACCGAGGGGGATGGAACTGTCCCACCCCCGGTCGTTTGAGAAACAGCCCCCTGTCCCGTAGACAACTCACGTCCAGGATCAGCAACCGGGTTCTCCTTAGCTCCCGCACCGTCATCACCCTCGTGCATATCAACATCAGTCTCAGCAGCTGCCTCGGCGAATAGGCTCTCATCCTCGAACTCAATCCCAAGGCTGTATATCTGACCTCGATATGACCACTTGACCACATCAGGTACGAACTCGATGTCCAAAATACTAACCAGCAGACGAGCCACCCCATGAGCTCTAGTGAAGGCCATATCCACTCGCTCGGGTTTCCCCACCATGATGCCCAAACTAGCAATGACCCTAGCATCCTGCATAGGCTTCGAGGGAGCCCCAGAAAAGCGCGGCCAGGCCTGGGTAAGAGGCTTACCCCGAGGTTCCACCAACTTCCACTCCTGGAACTCGAGGATGCCATCTGTACCGGGCACTTTGCACATCCCAAAACTCAGCAACCTCTGCATAAATAAATGATTAAAGAGAATAGAAATTACACGTTTACCTTAAAATTATGAATCTCGACCATTGAACAACCATCCCCATCTGTGTACCCTAGATGTTGGAGATGAGAAAACAATGTAGAAGAGAGATTGTGAAGGAGTTTGTGGACCTACATACCAGCTTATGGAGGCGGCTGCCGGCATCGACACCCTACACTGGGAAATCTCATCAGCCCCCTGCCCCCACGTGTTGCTGGTTTGGAGGATGGACCTCTCTCCTTGGTGCAGTAGCAATAGATGAGGGGGGAGGGGGTGGGGTGAAAATGCAGAGGGCAGAGGTATCAATCTCACGAAGTGGAGAATCAGTGGAGCCTGCGGCGCAGGGACGCGGGATAGACACACATAGAAGGTGGATCGGTGGAGGGGGAGTTGGGCAGGGCGGTGGGCCATGGGGAGAAGGAGGTGGCGGTTGGGAAGGAGGAGACCTGGAGACGCCCGATGATGGGAAGAAGAAGGTAGCAGTGGGGCTAGAGGACATCCAGCGGCGGCCGGCAGGAGAAGCAGTAGGCGGCGGCCAGCGGGAGAAACAGTAGTCGACGGCCGGCTGCGGAATAGAATGGACGCTGCTTCGGTGCCGTAACTGCACCCTGCAGTTGGGTCAGTGACATGTGGGCCAGCCATTTGTTAGGCCCACATACCAGAAGAAGAAAGGGAGCGTGTGATTCGACATAGCCCAATCCCCGATGGGCTAGCGAGTCAATGTCACCGACTCCTCCCACTTATCATCAGGGCCCACCAGCGATTAGGAGTAGGGAGCATAGCCCAACCAGCGCTTGACCAAGTGAAAATCGAGGCAGCCGACGCAATCGATCGCGTGTATCGCTCCTGATCGTTTTTTACCAGTGAGCTTTGTGATATACTTCCTTCGTCTCAAAATAAATAAATCAACTTTATATTAATTTTAATATAAAATTATACTAAAATTAAGACACTTATTTTAGAACGGATGGAGTAGAAGACAAGCGATGCTTAGAGCGGAAATACCCACTGGTCTTGGGTCCCAATGCATCCAAATTGAAAAATGGCAAGGCTACAAATCAACCGGCTGATCCCCGCAGGCGATCAACCGCCTCGCCAGCCGCATGCTTAAATCATTAATAACCGTCTGATCTAACCCCTCGTCTCACTCTATCATATCCCCTGCCTCGCCACTCGCGTGACAATAGGAAGAGCCGGTGGCTAGCTTCGCAACGCTAAAATAGTTTCTCCATGGCCTGCTTCACATCACCGAATGGCAGGCTCCTCGTAGCACGGGCACAAAGCGATGATGATCAACCATTGTACTTAGCATCGAACCCTCGGCTTCACAGCTTGTTGGCTCGCAGCTCCGCAACCCCCCTGGGATCGCAGCACGCGTCGCCGTCGTGGACCTTGCAGCAGCGCTGGTGTTACAAAGTAGCATCACCAGACGCCCACTACATAGTAGTGACCAATCGCAGCACTAGTGTTCCAATGCAGCTTCGGCGGTGACCGCCGGAGTTGAGGGAGATGCCCTGTCGCGTCGAGCGCACACGCAGCAGCCTTTGCAGTAGCGGTGTTGTTGCAAAGCAGCAGTATCAGACGCCCCGCTACAGCAGCCTTCGCCGGCAGCATCGATGGTGTTGCAACTAGCACGACAGTGGCGGACGCTGGAGTTGAGGGAGATGCCCTGGACGTGCGCACACGCAACAGCCCTTGCAGTAGCGGTGGTGTTGCAAAGCAGCAGCAGCGGACGCCCCGCCACAACAGTCCCACGTGGTAGCACCGAGGGTGTTGCAACACAGCACAACGGTGGGTGCCGCCAGAGTTGAGGGAGATGAGCTCTCATCTCGACGAGCTCACATGCAGCAGCAGCACGATGCCACGACCTCCTTGCCGCAGTGGAGGAGCAATGGCATTTCGGTGCGCGAACCACCCCATTTGCTCACTAATGCATGATCGTGGCGCCTCCATATGGTCCTTGCATATTATCTGCATTTCACAAAAATAAAAAAGGAAAAATAGGGGGTTATGAGCTTGTTGCGAGCAGAGAATGAACTTGAAAAAAGAGGACCAATATGTGTCGGAGAGAAAATGCTAGAGAAAAAATGAACATACCAGAAACATTGGTAGGCGACGACCAATCAAGAAGCTTGGAACCCCAAGCCTCCTTCTTTGTGTCGGTACTTCTTCACCTCTCAATGCAGCAGCCAAGATGCGCTCGTCTCACGCAAAATCGTCAAGTTCAGCGATGTCCTTCAGGCTAGCAAGGTACTCAAGGGCACCACGTTGCCGGTGCGAAGCACTAGCACAAGCGTGATGCGTAAAAGAACCCAAGACCTCTCCATGGTCGCAGTTTCGTGGTTCCTCACCTTCTTAAGTACAGATATATCTTTCTTTTTATGACTGAAAAAGCAGAAAGACACATGTCATTCAGAAATGAAACATTGCAACAAAGAAAACCAAAAATCCAAAAAAGCTGCGATGGGCGTATTTTTTTATACCTAAACAAACCCTGCTTAGGGTCAATCTTCATGACTACCCGGTCTAGCAGCTCATCTGGTACATAAAAGGGGGAAATATTCATCAAAGAAACAAAGTTGCAATCATTTCAGATTCCCCTCTTGTCGTCATTCAGATGTTTCTCAGCAACCTGACGCAAGCGAGAAGCTGAAAAACCTGTTGTGAAGGACCCATCAGTAGGTTCTTCAATCTCATCATCCATTCTTGAGGCTCTGCATCAAAAAGAGAAGAAATCTCGTTATACTGCCTTATGAAATCTATGCAACAACACCATTTAGAAAATCTTTGGATAAAACACAACACTCCCATTGCATTGGTCACTACGTGATGAAACAACATCTACTGAGATAAAAACCAACTTATCTAAGCACTGGCGCACTATTGGTCAAACAAAAAACACAAAAACCCACACTCCCTGGATATAAGCAACTGCAAAAGATCATATAATCCATTAAACACTGATGAAAAAAGCCCTATCACATTACCTTGCCCCATGCATTTAAATCACAAGCCCAAAATGCAAGGTTCAGTCTGTAAGCTCACCTAGTACAGAGAATGAGGCGATATTCATCATAGATCCGAAGCTGACTTGTTTATGACTACCCTCTTTTCATCATTCAGATGTTTCCGCGCAAACAGACACAACCAAGGTACAAACACGTGCTGAGAAAGATCCATTAGTAGGTTCCTCATCATCCATTGTTGAGTCTCTGCAAAAACAAAAAGAACAACAACGACAACATATTATATCGCTTTGTTACGAACCTATGCAACAACAACAGCGGAACGAAACACACTATATATAAAAATATGGAATGATTTGAAAATGAAGCACCACTGCCCCCATTGCACCAGGAATGAAAAAAAGAAGAAGCAATCATCACAGATAAAAACCTCAAAACAATGAGTATGCATATCAGTATGTGCTGCGAAAAACACTACTATTACTGAAAAAACTGAAGCCCGTCACTGTAAAAAAAATGCAGGGTTGCTGTGCTCAGTATACTAACTAGAATGAGCATGCATCTCATTCTAGGTTCAGCATAAAAAAACAGTGAAGAAGCAGAAAACAAAAAAAATGCAAAATGAGCCATCAGCTGAACTACTACACATATACAGTGAAGTACATTCAGAAACTAAACAAATGCAGGTACATAGCAGTGTGGTGACACACGCATGAGGGCGACGGGGCGGGCGAAAGAGCGGACGCCCGTGCGCGAGGCCGCGACGGCGCCGGCCGCTGCCGGTGATCAACGGCGCGTTGGCGGGCGGTTTTGGGCGCTAGCCGATTCCGACGACGACGACGCGGACGGCGATGGGGATGCGTCCCCGGCGCAGTCGCCGCCCTCACCGACACCTTCGGATCTTATTTGTGAATTTTTTCACTCAGGTTATAACGAGGATGAAGTAGCAACGACGATTGATCGAGTACTCCCATCGGACGATCCGGCGCGCATCGGTCTTCACGCGGGCGAGAGGAACAAGATGATCCGACGGGTTGTTCATCGGAGGACGGCGGCGTCGGCGCTCAGACCTTGGAAGGGTCCCTTACCTAAGGTGAGTCTTCCGAATCTTACGCTTTTCGATTTGATTAGACCGGAGTCGTGGATTACTGTAAAGAAGAGGAAGCACGCGAGGCGGATCGACCATCGACAGGCACCGGCGGCCCCTGTGTTGGCCGTGCCGGCGACCGGGATCTCGGAGATGAGATCGATGCGTTTGAAACGCTTACTGGGCAGCGCTGGGCCGGCTCGGAAGGAGCTGGGGCCGCGAGGAGATGGACCAGGGTCAGATGGGTATGAGGCCCATGCTGTACCGGACCAGACTCCTGCCCGTATTGATTTCGCATGCACGTACGCAGACGATCGAACTGCTTTTCCTCGAGCGCCGTCTCCTGCTCGTTTTAGGGTTCATAGGCGCGGCACCCGTGGATTCCCGGCGTGTGGTGATCGTCGGGCAAGGAGGATCCGGCCTCTCCTGGGCATGGCCGGACGCGGTTCTACGGCGCAGCCGCCTCCCAAGAAGATGGCCTCCTCTGCTCCTGCTGGACGGGGCGGGGCGGCTCCGCCGGCGGTGGCGGGCGCTAGGCGTGGAGGCCTTGCGCCGCTTGGCCAGAGGCCGCCGGCGGGCGGGGGTGTGCCGCTGGGTAACCCGGGCCGTGGCAGCAGCCACTTGGCCGTGCGGCCGCCGGGGCAACTGCCTGTGCAAACGCCGGCTGGTAGGGGCGGGCTGAGGCCTCCGGCGCCGGGTGCGGTGCCCGCCGCTCAGCCGGCTGCGAGTCGTGGTGGACCTCGGCCCCTTGCGCCGGCCGGTGTGGATGCTGCTGGCCGGAGCGGTGCTGCTCCTGGGGGTGCGCCGACGCCTACGGGCGGTCAGCCTCGGGCAGCGCCTTCGCCTCACGCCGCGAGGCCAGTTCAGAACCGGTCGGGACAGACGCAGAATAGGCAGAATTCTATCGCTAATGAGTCGCATGCTCCGCCCCGAGGCCAGTGGGGAGACGATGGTTATGATGCGTATGGAGATGGACAACATCGTGGTTCCTCTTCCACGGGAGGAGGTCGTGGTTACGCCTGGCAGAGTGACGGGTCTACTGAGAGACCGTTCCTCGGTCCTCCAGGTGGATTTGTAGAAGGAGCCTCAGGTCCGGACAACCGCCGGAGAGGTGGCTACCGCGGACATCGTGGTGGTCGGGGTGGTGGCCGTGGGAGGTATCGCCGACAGCCTCCGCCCCCGGCTATTGTTGACAATGCGGCGGCAGTAGTGGAGACCGATCACGCTCAGTCTACGGATCTCACTACCCAGGCGATGGATGTGGTGACGGCCCTGGCCAATGTTGAGGTCCCTGCGTCTGGGACGGTGGCTGAGGTTGCTGACAGGTCTGATACTGAGAGGGCGGCCAAATGGGCGCGTAAGAAAGAAAGGATGCTTTGCTACCGTTGTGGTGAGAAGGGCCACTTCATTGCTAAGTGCGTGGCGGAGCTGTGTGAGTCGTGTGGTAAGCCAGCACATGCATCGGGGGATTGCCCGTTTTTGCGTGACCAGGCTCAGGCTCTGACAATGTATGGAGTATATTGTGCGGAGCTGATGTTCTTTGAGTCCCGGCCGCGAGCGAGATTCCGGAGGAGACACAGAGCTTGACCACCGGGATTGTGAAAGCGACCCAGGGTGAGGTAACTGAGGCTCAGATTGTGCGGAGGCTTCAGGAGCTGGCACCGGGTGATTTCCAATGGGAGTTGGTTAGTCTCGAGGACAATGTCTTCAGGGTGGATTTCCCCACTGTGGATGATTTGCAGAGACTGCTGAGCTTCGGTCTGTGTAGAGTTCCTGGCACTAAGTGCATCCTGGAGTTTCACGAGTGGAGGAAGGTGGAGCCTAAGGGCAAACCACTTACGCAGGTCTGGTTGAGGTTTTTGGGGGCCCCATCCAAACCGTTGCAGGATGTTCGTGTTGTGGCCAGCATGGGTATTATGGTTGGGAAAACGGAAAAAGTAGATATGGCCTTTACCCGAGCTAATGGAGTGACCCGGCTTCTAGTAAGCGTTCTAGACATTGAGTTTGTACCTGATAAGGTTAACTGGACTTATAGGGGAGAGGTTTATTGATCTGTTTGCTGAGGCCATTAATGGGAATGATGTGGATATGCATGAGGGGGACGACAGTGCGGGAGCCAGGGGGGCACCGACTGATGAGTCGACGAGGGAGGGGTCTAACGGTTCTGGCCCTGATGCTCAGTTGCCCAGGGTTGGGTCCGGGGTCGAGTCGGCACCTTCACCATCGGTGCCTATGACTTCGCTGAGGTTTGGGTCCTTCGAGCCAGCCTCTGCCCCTCCCAGACTTTGGAGCGACAGGGTGGTTTCTGATGATGTGTTTGAGCATACGCTCCCTTTGTTGGAGTTCGAGGGAGCTGGCGGGTCCTTGGCTGGACTTTTGGTGACGGCATCGTCGCCGAGGACTTTGGTTGGAGTTGGGGACGTTGAGCCTGTGGTTGCTTCTACTCCCCTTGCTTCACCTGTGGTCGAGGTTCCGGAGATGATGTCTATGCCCGAGTTGGGGCTTGGGGGAGGGGAGTCGGGGCAGGTGGCCTCGACAACTCCCATCCCTTTTTCGTCGCCGGTGATGCCCGTCTTGGAGGCATCGGCAGGTGCTGCGCGAGGTGGTCCGAGGCAGGTGGCCTCGGCTATCTCGTCCCCGGTGACGGCGACAGCATCCGCGCCTCCAGTGGCGCTGGGGGGGGGGGAGGGTTCGGGGCAGGTGGCCCTGGCTCCTCCTTCTTCTGCAGCGGTCAGGAGGACCGCCTCTCCGACGACGCCGGCGCGCTACTCGGCGCTGAGGGATGGGGCGGGAGGAGGGCTCGGGCAGGCGACCCACGCCCCTCTATCTCCCGACTCGCCCGCGGCTCAGGGCCTCGGTGTGAGCCACTTCTCCGTGGGGCATGGGAGCCCCCAGCCGCCTACTCCAGTGACCTCGGTTGACCCTTTGAGGGATTCAGCGCGAGGCTTTACTAGGGAGGAGGTCGTTGCTTTCGGCGGGATCCCTGACCCGGTCTCGGCGGGGAGACGGATGAGTGCTCGCATTCAGGACCTTCCGGAGGTTGATGACATGCAGCAGCGGTGCGCTATGAGGGCGGCCAAGCTTCATGATGCTGCGATCTCTACTGGTATGTCCGTCAACATATCTAATTCTTTATTGCATTTTTCTAATGAGGAGATTATAAATAATGCAAACCAATTAGGAGTTTCGCTAGGGGCTACGGATAGTGAGATTTCCAATTCGGTGAATGATCTTTTAGATTTGGAGGCGGAGCGTGCCTTAGAGACAATTCGTAATCTCGCAGCGGTAAAACCTATGAATGATGATGAGATTGATGCGTTAGGGGTCCGAGTGCTGGATAATCTGTGTGTGGATCTAGTACCATCCAACCATGAGTCTAAGGACGATGATGTGCCCCTCGATGATGCAGTTGTTAGTACCGTTGAACCCGGTTATGAGGACCGGGTAACTGAACCTAGTAAACCAAAGCGCAAGTGGAAGCGGAAGATTTATCCCGATTCTGCAGTTCATAGGAGTGCTAGGATTCGAACCACCAAAAAAATTTATGATGATCTATGAAAGGAATCTTTTGGAATAGCAGAGGTCTGAAGGACTTGGCTAAAAGAAGGTTTCTGACTGAGGCATCTTTGGAGCATCGTTTAGATTTTATTGCTCTTTCGGAAACTGGTCGAGCTAACTTTGCGCCCCAGTTTCTTTCCTCTCTTGTGGGTGGTGTTGATTTCGATTGGCATTGTCTCCCCCCACGAGGAAGATCGGGTGGTATCTTGCTGGGTGTGAGATGCGACTCGCTTGAAGTCCGAAGTGTAGTGATGGGCGACTTCGCGGTTAAGTTTCGAGTCAGGTATAAAGTAGATGGTTTCAACTAGGCTTTGGTGGCAGTTTATGGTGCCGCACAGCCCGGGCTTAAACCGGAGTTTCTGGCGGACCTTGTTCGAATCTGTGGGTTAGAGCAGCTCCCAATTTTAGTTGGGGGTGATTTCAATATCATTAGGAGGAGAGAGGAGAAAAACAATGATAACTTCGACGGCAGGTGGTCGTTTATGTTCAATACCATTATTGAAAGCTTGGATCTGAGGGAGATTGAGCTTTCTGGTAGAAAGTTTACCTGGGCTGAAGGAAATATGCCCTAGAGGCAATAATAAAGTTATTATTTATTTCCTTATATCATGATAAATGTTTATTATTCATGCTAGAATTGTATTAACCAGAAACATAATACATGTGTGAATACATAGACAAACAGAGTGTCACTAGTATGCCTCTACTTGACTAGCTCGTTAATCAAAGATGGTTATGTTTCCTAGCCATAGACATAAGTTGTCATTTGATTAACGAGATCACCTCATTAGGAGAATGACGTGATTGACTTGACCCATTCCGTTAGCTTAGCACCCGATCGTTTAGTATGTTGCTATTGCTTTCTTCATGACTTATACATGTTCCTCTGACTATGAGATTATGCAACTCCCGTTTACCGGAGGAACACTTTGTGTGCTACCAAACGTCACAACGTAACTGGGTGATTATAAAGGTGCTCTACAGGTGTCTCCAAAGGTACTTGTTGGGTTGGCATATTTCAAGATTAGGATTTGTCACTCCGATTGTCGGAGAGGTATCTCTGGGCCCACTCGGTAATGCACATCACTATAAGCCTTGCAAGCATTGTGACTAATAAGTTAGTTGTGGGATGATGTGTTACAGAACGAGTAAAGAGACTTGCTGGTAACGAGATTGAACTAGGTATCGAGATACCGACGATCGAATCTCGGGCAAGTAACATACTGATGACAAAGGGAACAACGTATGTTGTTATGCGGTCTGACCGATAAAGATCTTCGTAGAATATGTGGGAGCCAATATGGGCATCCAGGTCCCGCTATTGGTTATTGACCGGAGACGTGTCTCGGTCATGTCTACATAGTTCTCGAACCCGTAGGGTCCGCACGCTTAAAGTTACGATGACAGTTTTATTATGAGTTTATGTATGTTGATGTACCGAAGGAGTTCGGAGTCCCGGATGAGATCGGGGACATGACGAGGAGTCTCGAAATGGTCGAGACGTAAAGATCAATATATTGGACGACTATATTCGGACTTCGGAAAGGTTCCGAGTGATTCGGGTATTTTTCGGAGTACCGGAGAGTTACGGGAATACGTATTTGGGCGCCCCCCTTCCTTCCTTCTCTTTTTCCCTTCCTCTTTTCCTATTCCATATGGGAGGTGGAATCCTACTAGGACTAGGGAGTCCTAGTAGGACTCCACACTTGGTGCGCCCCCTCCTAAGGGCCGGCCTCCTCCTCGCTTGCTCCTTTATATACGGGGGCAAGGGGGCACCCCATAGACACAACAATTGATCCTTGAGATCTCTTAGCCATGTGCGGTGCCCCCTCCACCATATTACACCTCGATAATACCGTTGCGGAGCTTAAGCGAAGCCCTGCGTCGGTGGAACATCATCATCGTCACCACGCCGTCGTGCTGACGAAACTCTCCCTCAACACTCGGCTGGATCGGAGTTCGAGGGACGTCATCGAGCTGAACGTGTGTAGAACTCAGAGGTGCCGTGTGTTCGGTACTTGATCGGTCGGATCGTGAAGACGTACGATTACATCAACCGCGTTGTGATAACGCTTCCGCTGTCGGTCTACGAGGGTACGTGGACAACACTCTCCCCTCTCGTTGCTATGCATCACCATGATCTTGCGTGTGCGTAGGAATTTTTTTGAAATTACTACGTTACCCAATAGTGGTATCAGAGCCTGGTTTTATGCGTTGATGCTATGCACGAGTAGAACACAAGTGAGTTGTGGGCGATATAAGTCATACTGCTTACCAGCATGTCATACTTTGGTTCAGCGGTATTGTGAGATGAAGCGGCCCGGACCGACATTACGCGTACGCTTACGCGAGACTGGTTTCACCGTTCGGAGCACTCGTTGCTTAAAGGTGACTGGCGGGTGTCTGTCTCTCTCACTTTAGTTGAACCGAGTGTGGCTACGCCCGGTCCTTGCGAAGGATAAAACAACACCAACTTGACAAACTATCGTTGTGGTTTTGATGCGTAGGTAAGAACGGTTCTTGCTAAGCCCGTAGCAGCCACGTAAAACTTGCAACAACAAAGTAGAGGACGTCTAACTTGTTTTTGCAGGGCATGTTCTGATGTGATATGGTCAAGACATGATGTGATATAATGTGTTGTATGAGATGATCATGTTTTGTAACCGAGTTATCGGCAACTGGCAGGAGCCATATGGTTGTCGCTTTATTGTATGAGATGCAATCGCCATGTAATAGTTTTACTTTATCACTAAGCGGTAGCGATAGTCGTAAAAGCAATAAGTTGGCGAGACGACAACGATGCTACGATGGAGATCAAGGTGTCGCGCCGGTGACGATTGTGATCATGACGGTGCTTCGGAGATGGAGATCACAAGCACAAGATGATGATGGCCATATCATATCACTTATATTGATTGCATGTGATGTTAATCCTTTATGCATCTTATCTTGGTTTGATTGACGGTAGCATTATAAGATGATCTCTCACTAAAATTTCAAGATAAAAGTGTTCTCCCTGAGTATGCACCGTTGCAAAAGTTCTTCGTGCTGAGACACCACGTGTTAATCGGGTGTGATAGGCTCTACGTTCAAATACAACGGGTGCAAAACAGTTGCACACGCGGAATACTCAGGTTAAACTTGACGAGCCTAGCATATACAGATATGGCCTCGGAACATAGAGACCGAAAGGTCGAGCGTGAATCATATAGTAGATATGATCAACATAGTGATGTTCACCATTGAAACTACTCCATCTCACGTGTTAATCGGACATGGTTTAGTTGCTTTGGATCACGTTATCACTTAGATGATTAGAGGGATGTCTATCTAAGTGGGAGTTCTTAAGTAATATGATTAATTGAACTTAAATTTATCATGAACTTAGTCCTGATAGTATTTTGCAAATTATGTTGTAGATCAATAGCTCGCGTTGTTGCTTCCTTGTGTTTATTTTTTGTTCCTAGAGAAAAATTATGTTGAAAGATGTTAGTAGCAAAGATGCGGATTGGATCTGTGATCTGAGGATTATCCTCATTGCTGCACAGAAAAATTATGTCCTTGATGCACCGCTAGGTGACAGACCTATTGCAGGAGCAGATGCAGACGTTATGAACGTTTGGCTAGCTCAATATGATGACTACTTGATAGTTTAGTGCACCATGCTTAACGGCTTAGAATCGGGACTTCAAAGACGTTTTAAACGTCATGGACCATATGAGATGTTCCAGGAGTTGAAGTTAATATTTCAAGCAAATACCCGAGTTGAGAGATATGAAATCTCTAACAAGTTCTATAGCAAAAAGATGGAGGAGAATCGCTCAACTAGTGAGCATGTGCTCAGATTGTCTGGGTACTACAATCGCTTGAATCAAGTGGGAGTTTATCTTCCAGATAAAATAGTGATTGACAGAATTCTCTAGTCACCATCACCAAGTTAGTAGAACTTCGTGATGAACTATGGTATGCAAGGGATGACGAAAGTAATTCCCGAGCTCTTCGTGATGCTGAAATCGACGAAGGTAGAAATCAAGAAAAACATCAAGTGTTGATGGTTGACGAGACCACTTCAAGTGTTGATGGTTGACGAGACCGCTAGTTTCAAGAAAAGGGCAAAGGAAAAAAGGGGAACTTCAAAAAGAACGGCAAGCAAGTTGCTGCTCAAGTGAAGAAGCCTAAGTCTGGTCCTAAGCCTGAGACTAAGTGCTTCTACTGCAAAGGGACTGGTCACTGGAAGCGGAACTACCCCAACTATTTGGTGGATAAGAAGGATGGCAAAGTGAACAAAGGTATATTTGATATACAGATTATTGATGTGTACTTTACTAGTGTTTATAGCAATCCCTCGGTAATTGATACTGGTTCAGTTGCTAAGAGTAGTAACTCGAAACGGGAGTTGCAGAATAAACAGAGACTAGTAAAAGTGAACAAAGGTATATTTGATATACAGATTATTGATGTGTACTTTACTAGTGTTTATAGCAACCCCTCGGTAATTGATACTGGTTCAGTTGCTAAAGAGTAGTAACTCGAAAACGGGAGTTGCAGAATAAACAGAGACTAGTAAAAGGCGAGGTGACGATGTGTGTTGGAAGTAGTTCCAAGATTGATATGATCATCATCGCACACTCCCTGTACTTTCGGATTAGTGTTGAAACTAAATAAGTGTTATTTGGTGTTTGCGTTGAGCATGAATATGATCTGATCATGTTTATTGCAATACGGTTATTCATTTAAGTTAGAGAACAATTGTTGTTCTGTTTACATGAATAAAACCTTTATGGTCATACACACCAACAAAAATGGTTTGTTGGATCTCGATCGTAGTGATACACATATTCATAATATTGAAGCCAAAAGATGCAAAGTTAATAATGATAGTGCAACTTATTTGTGGTACTGCCGTTTAGGTCATATTGGTGTAAAGCGCATGAAGAAACTCCATACTGATGGGATTTTGGAATCACTTGATTATGAATCACTTGATGCTTGCGAACCGTGCCTCATGGGCAAGATGACTAAAACGCCGTTCTCCGGAACTATGGAGAGAGCAACAGATTTGTTGGAAATCATACATACAGATGTATGTGGTCCGATGAATATTGAGGCTCGTAGCAGGTATCATTATTTTCTGACCTTCACAGATGATTTCAGCAGATATGGGTATATCTACTTGTTGAAACACAAAGTCTCAAACATTTGAAAAGTTCAAAGAATTTCAGAGTGAAGTGGAGAATCATCGTAACAAGAAAATAAAAGTTTCTACGATATGATCGCGGAGGTAAAATATTTGAGTTACGAGTTTGGCCTTCAGTTAAAACAATGTGAAATAGTTTCACTACTCACGCCACCTGGAACACCACAGTGTAATGGTGTGTCCGAACGTCATAACCGTACTTTATTGGATATAGTGCAATCTATGATGTCTCTTACCAATTTACCACTATCGTTTTGGGTTATGCATTAGAGACAGCTACATTCACGTTAAATAGGGCACCATCAAAATCCGTTGAGACGACGCCTTATGAACTGTGGTTTGGCAAGAAACCAAAGTTGTCGTTTCTTAAAGTTTTGGGGTTGCGATGCTTATGTGAAAAAATTTCATCCTGATAAGCTCAAACCCAAATCGGAGAAATGTGTCTTCATAGGATACCCAAAGGAGACAGTTGGGTACACCTTCTATCACAGATCCGAAGGCAAGACATTCGTTGCTAAGTATGGATCCTTTCTAGAGAAGGAGTTTCTCTCGAAAGATGTGAGTGGGAGGAAAGTAGAACTTGATGAGGTAATTGTACATGCTCCCTTATTGGATCACAGAAATCTGTTCCTGTGACTTCTACACCAATTAGTGAGGAAGTTAATGATGATGATCATGTAACTTCAGATCAAGTTACTACCAAACCTCGTAGGTAAACCAGAGTAAGATCCGCACCAGAGTGGTACGGTAATCCTGTTCTGGAGGTTATGTTACTAGAACATGACGAACCTACAAACTATGAAGAAGCGATGGTGAGCCCAGATTCTGCAAAATGGCTTGAGGTCATGAAATCTGAGATGAGATCCATGTATGAGAACAAAGTGTGGACTTTGGTTGACTTGCCCGATGATCGGCAAGCAATTGAGAATAAATGGATTGTCAAGAGGAAGATGGACGCTGATAGTAGTATCACTATCTACAAAGCTAGAATTGTCGCAAAAAGGTTTTCGACAAGTTCAAGATGTTGACTACGATGAGAGTTTCTCACTCGTATCTATGCTTAAGTCTGTCCGAATCATGTTAGCAATTGCCGCATTTTATGAAATCTGGCAAAGGGATAAACAAAACTGCATTCCTTGATGGATTTATTAAAGAAGAGTTGTATATGATACAACCAGAAGGTTTTGTCAATCCTAAAGGTGCTAACAAAATATGCAAGCTCCAGCAATCCATCAATGGACTGGTGCAAGCATCTCGGAGTTGGAATATACGCTTTGATAAGTTGATCAAAGCATATAGTTGTATACAGACTTGCGGTGAAGCCTGTATTTACAAGAAAGTGAGTGGGAGCACTAGAGCATTTCTGATAAGTATATGTGAATGACATATTGTTGATCGGAAATAATGTAGAATTATTCTGCAAAGCATAAAGGAGTGTTTGAAAGGAGTTTTTCAAAGATAGACCTCGGTGAAGCTGCTTACATATTGAGCATCAAGATCTATAGAGATATATGAAGACGCTTGATAAGTTTTTCAATGAGTACATACCTTAACAAGATTTTGAAGTAGTTCAAAATAGAACAGTCAAAGAAAAGAGTTCTTGCCTGTGTTACAAGGTGTGAAATTGAGTAAAGACTCAAAGCCCGACCACGGCAAAAGATAGAAAGAGAATGAAAGTCATTCCCTATGCCTTGGCCATAGGTTCTATAAAGTATGCCATGCTATGTACCAGATCTATTGTATACCCTACACTGATTTTGGCAAGGGAGTACAATAGTGATCTAGGAGTAGATCACTGGACACTGTCAAAATTATCCTTAGTGGAATAAGGATATGTTTCTCGATTATGGAAGTGATAAAAGGTTCGTCGTAAAGGGTTACGTCGATGCAAGTTTTGACACTAAATCTAGATGAATCTAAGTCTCGGTCTAGATACATATTGAAAGTGGGAGCAATTAGCTAGAGTAGCTCCGTGCAGAGCATTGTAGACATAGAAATTTGCAAAATACTTACGGATCTGAATGTGACAGACCCGTTGACTAAAATTATCTCACAATCAAAACATGATCACACCTTAGTACTCTTTGGGTGTTAATCACATAGCGATGTGAACTAGATTATTGACTCTAGTAAACCCTTTGAGTGTTGGTCACATAGAGATGTGAACTATGGGTGTTAATCGCATGGTGATGTGAATTATTGATGTTAAATCACATGGCGATGTGAACTAGATTATTGACTCTAGTGCAAGTGGGAGACTGAAGGAAATATGCCCTAGAGGCAATAATAAAGTATTATATATTTCCTTATATCATGATAAATGTTTATTATTCATGCTAGAATTGCATTAACCGGAAACATAATACATGTGTGAATACATAGACAAACAGAGTGTCACTAGTATGCCTCTACTTGACTAGCTCGTTAATCAAAGATGGTTATGTTTCCGAGCCATAGACATGAGTTGTCATTTGATTAACGAGATCACCTCATTAGGAGAATGACGTGATTGACTTGTCCCATTCCGTTAGCTTAGCACCCGATCGTTTAGTATGTTGCTATTGCTTTCTTCATGACTTATACATGTTCCTATGACTATGAGATTATGCAACTCCCGTTTACCGGAGGAACACTTTGTGTGCTACCAAACGTCACAACGTAAATGGGTGATTATAAAGGTGCTCTACAGGTGTCTCCAAAGGTACTTGTTGGGTTGGCGTATTTCGAGATTAGGATTTGTCACTCCGATTGTCGGAGAGGTATCTCTGGGCCCACTCGGTAATGCACATCACTATAAGCCTTGCAAGCATTGTGACTAATAAGTTAGTTGCGGGATGATGTGTTACGGAACGAGTAAAGAGACTTGCCGGTAATGAGATTGAACTAGGTATCGAGATATCGACGATCGAATCTCGGGCAAGTAACATACTGATGACAAAGGGAACAACTTATGTTGTTATGCGGTCTGACCGATAAAGATCTTCGTAGAATATGTGGGAGCCAATATGGGCATCCAGGTCCCGCTATTGGTTATTGACCGGAGACGTGTCTCGGTCATGTCTACATAGTTCTCGAACCCGTAGGGTCCGCACGCTTAAAGTTACGATGACAGTTTTATTATGAGTTTATGTATGTTGATGTACCGAAGGAGTTCGGAGTCCCGGATGAGATCGGGGACATGACGAGGAGTCTCGAAATGGTCGAGACGTAAAGATCGATATATTGGACGACTATATTCGGACTTCGGAAAGGTTCCGAGTGATTCGGGTATTTTTCGGAGTACCAGAGAGTTACGTGAATACGTATTGGGCCTTATTGGGCCATACGGGAAAGAAGAAAAAGGGCCTCAAGGGTGGCCGCACCCCTCCCCTTGGTCTGGTCCGAATTGGACTAGGGAAGGGGGGGGGGGCGCCCCCTTCCTTCCTTCCTTCTCTTTTTCCCTTCCTTTTTTCCTATTCCATATGGGAGGTGGAATCCTACTAGGACTAGGGAGTCCTAGTAGGACTCCACACTTGGTGCGCCCCCTCCTAAGGGCCGGCCTCCTCCTCCCTTGCTCCTTTATATACGGGGGCAGGGGGGCACCCCAGAGACACAACAATTGATCCTTGAGATCTTTTAGCCGTGTGCGGTGCCCCCCTCCACCAAATTACACCTTGATAATATCATTGCGGAGCTTAGGCGAAGCCCTGCGTCGGTAGAACATCATCACCGTCACCACGCCGTCGTGCTGACGAAACTCTCCCTCAACACTCGGCTGGATCGGAGTTCGAGGGACGTCATCGAGCTGAACGTGTGTAGAACTCGGAGGTGCCGTGCGTTCGGTACTTGATCGGTCGGATCGTGAAGACGTACGACTACATCAACCGCGTTGTGATAACGCTTCCGCTGTCGGACTACGAGGGTACGTGCACAACACTCTCCCCTCTCGTTGCTATGCATCACCATGATCTTGCGTGTGCGTAGGAATTTTTTTGAAATTACTACGTTCCCCAACAGCTTGCCTAGTGATCGGGGCAAGCGTCTTCATCCATCTGGGGCACTGAAGGAAATGTCTATGTTTCGATGTGTTTGCGGTCATGGTCGTCTGTTTAGGGAACCTTTATGAATTGTTATGTCTCGTGTTATGGTTTGTGGTGTGCGTGAATTTGTTTATGCACTAATTAATGTTTTGTACCAAATGTAACCGTGTGAACAAAATTTGAATTGCATGCATGTTGTGTGTCAAAAAATTTGTTTTCAACAACATGTATGGGCTAAACGAACACAAATCCATGTCCAGCTAGCATATATTATAATGCCCTGGCATAATTATTCAAGGTACATTGCAAAGGATGTTTGTGCAAACCAAACTCCTGATAAAAAATCCTAATGAGCCGACTAGGGTACATTTCTCATTTGGTTACTGAAAATTGCTACCAAACTACAAATTGTTTATAGATGATCTGATGTGCTACATTGCCATGTATGGTACGTCTGATTTGTTCTCCTCAAACTTCATAACATCTTGTAGGATGGACCGGCGAAAAGAACATATGTTTCCTAGCAGAAAAATAAGACGGGGCTGGTCAGTGTGTTTCTTGAAAAATGTTGAATAGTTGTTTTTATACATATGTTCTCCTGGAAGAAATATTAAGACTGAAATGATTAGTGTGTTTTTTGAAAATTGTTGAAGAGTAGTTTTTACACACAAACCTTCGTGGTTGGGATCCATAGTGACTCACCGTTGTAGTGCCTTGCCATGAACAACGAATAGATTCTGGACTGCTCATTGGTGATGATGCCATGGTGATTTATATATGTTAACGGTTCCTGATATGAATATATAGTTGATGATAAACATTATCTTACGTAAGCACATAAAGCTCCAATAATACCTTGGAATTTTTTCTTTAGGGAAGTCTCTTGTCCATCCATTAGATGTGCAGGGCCAACTTGAGAAGAAGGATTATACACATCTGAAGAATGCCCCATGGATAGCATGACTGACTTGTTCATGGAATTTGACTCGATCGGTCATAAATCCAAAGGGGCCTGCTTGCGGGTTGAGAACGACAATCCTTTTCCTCAACATATCTAAGATATAACAGCACCGGCCGTAATGAAGAGGGGTATGGAAAATGAACTGCATTTTAAATGTGAAAGTTAATGAATAGTGTTAGTACATGTAAAAAGAGCAGTGTGGCCAGATCTGATAGATTTCACGTACCATTCGACACCGGTCGATGTGTTTCTACATTAGGAGTTCGGTTTGGACTGAAACGACAAACATGGGGTCTATGTTGTGGATGACAAGAGTCTGAATTTTTTTGCATTCATATCAAAACTTGACACAGATTAAATCAGGAGAGATTGCGCAAAAAAGAACCAACATATAGGAATGTACCATAAAGTCTGGCTCCATTAACTTTAGCCAAATTGCACCATCTTCACTTGTTGAGTTGGTCCGCTCGATTTGTGCTAAACAGCGAAGAATCAGAGTCAAGCATTCATGGCTTGTTGCCTCCTTGTCGATGATCTGGTCACGTATAATATTCCCCTGCAATATTAACAGCCTGGGCGTTGGGTGATCAATCCATGTCCTGGTATGCAAAAATAAAGTTAGAGATATAGTAATGTATCAATATGATGAACCACGTCAAATTATGTTTTCTGAAGGGAGATTACCTAGACATGTTGTCAGCATAACCATTTGAGATGCAGAAGGCAATGGCTTTGCTTGAATCGGAAGTGGAATAAGGGGGCAAGGGAGTGGAAGACCATGGGTCTGGCACAAAGAATTTGCAAGATAAATGTTTGGTTGGTGGGGTCGTGTCTGTTAACTGTGAAAAAACAACTCTGGACCGGTCTTCATAAACCATTAAAATACTGTAAAACAACTTATCATGATAATAAACAAGACTAATTAGGTCAGTGATGAGTCGGTGCCCAAAGCTGGTGTGGTCGGTGACAAAGAAAGATCTGCGTGGTTGCCGTCCTGAACAGAACTGCCTTGGTCATTTAAGGAAATATGCCCTACAGGCAATAATAAAGTTGTTATTTAATATTTCCTTATATCATGATAAATGTTTATTATTCATGCTAGAATTATATTAACCGGAAACTTGATACATGTGTGAATACATAGACAAAACAAAGTGTCCCTAGTATGCCTCTACTAGACTAGCTCGTTAATCAAAGATGGTTAAGTTTCCTGACCATAGACATGTGTTGTCATTTGATGAACGGGATCACATCATTAGGAGAATGATGTGATGGATAAGACCCATCCGTAGGTTGGCATAATGATCGTATAGTTTTATTGTTGTTGCTTTCTTCATGACTTATACATGTTCCTCTGACTATGAGATTATGCAACTCCTGAATACCGTGTGCTATCAAACGTCACAACGTAACTGGGTGATTATAAAAATGATCTACAGGTGTCTCCGATGGTGTTTGTTGGGTTGGCATAGATCGAGATTAGGATTTGTCACTCCGTGTATCGGAGAGGTATCTCTGGGCCCTCTCGGTAATGCACATCACTATAAGCCTTGCCAGTAATGTGACTAATGAGTTAGTTATGGGATGATGCACTACGGAACGAGTAAAGAGACTTGCCAATAACGAGATTGAACTAGGTATGATGATACCGACGATCGAATCTCGAGCAAGTAACATACCGATGACAAAGGGAACAACGTATATTGTTATGCGGTTTGACCGATAAAGATCTTGCTACCTCTTGAGCACTGCGTTGGTTTTCCCTTGAAGAGGAAAGGGTGATGCAGCAAAGTAGCGTAAGTATTTTCCTTAGTTTTTGAGAACCAAGGTATCAATCCAGTAAGAGGCTCCTCAAAAGTCCCTCGTACCTACACAAACAAACTAGAACCTCGCAACCAACGCGATAAAGGGGTTGTCAATCCCTTCACGGTAACTTGCAAAAGTGAGATCTGATAAAGATAATATGATAAGATAAATATTTTTGGTATTTTTATGATATAGATTAGAAAGTAAAGATGCAAATAAAAGATAGATGGGAAACTTATATGATAAAATATAGACCCGGGGGCCATAGGTTTCACTAGTGGCTTCTCTCAAGATAGCATAAGTATTACGGTGGGTGAACAAATTACTATCGAGCAATTGATAGAAAAGTGCACAGTTATGAGAATATCTAGGCATGATCATGTATATAGGCATCACGTCCGCAACAAGTAGATCGAAACGATTCTGCATCTACTACTATTACTCCACACATCGACCGACTCCTGCCTGCATCTAGAGTATTACGTTCATAAGAACAGAGTAACGCATTAAGCAAGATGACATGATGTAGAGGGATAAACACAAGCAATATGATATAAACCCCATATTTTTATCCTCGATGGCAACAATACAATACGTGCATTGCTGCCCCTGCTGTCACTGCGAAAGTACACCGCAAGATTGAACCCAAAGCTAAGCACTTCTCCCATTGCAAGAAAGATCAATCTAGTAGGCCAAACCAAACTGATAATTTGAAGAGACTTGCAAAGATAATCAATCATACATAAAAGAATTCAGAGGAGATTCAAATATTTCTCATAGATAAACTTGATCATAAACCCACAATTCATTGGATCTCGACAAACACACCGCAAAAAGAGTTACATCGAATAGATCTACAAGAAGATCGAGGAGAACTTTGTATTGAGATTCAAAGAGAGAGAAGAAGCCATCTAACTATAACTATGGACCCGAAGGTCTGTGGTAAACTACTCACAACTCATCGGAGAGGCCTTGGAGATGATGTAGAGGCCCTCTGTGGTCGATTCCCCCTCAGGCAGAGCGCTGGCGAAGGCTCCAAGATGGGATCTTGCGGATACAGAAGGTTTAGGCGGTGGAAATAGTTTTTTGTGGTGCTCCTGGATGTTCTCGGGGTACGTGGATATATATAGGAGGAAGAAGCAGGTCGGTGGAGCCATGAGGGGCCCACGAGGGTGCACTACAAAAAAAGACACATCCGTGACATTTTCGGCCGAACGAATTTTTTTTCTGTCATACATATGACACTTCTATGATGATAATTGTGACAAAACCCGGTATCATCATAGATGTGGTGGGCTCCTACTTCTATGACAAAAAATCATGACAGAAAATAGGCTATTCGTCCTGGGCGGGCCAGAGATGCAGCTGCATGACATTCTTTGGGCCGTCCATGACGGAAAAAACCGTGGTAGAAGTGAGGGCGAGGAAAATTTCGGGGAGTTCCCGGTTACGGTGGGAGGTCGGGGGCCGAGCGATGCGCGTTTCTCTCGTACACGTACGCGCGTGTGTGCGAGGCGTTGGCTCTAACTGAACCCGAGCGAGGCGTTGGGCTCTAACTGAACCCGAGTGATTGCACTGCAGACTACGCGTTACTGAACTAGAGCGATCGATCGATGGCTGTTAACTGAACCCGATCGAGCAATTCCTTCGCTACTGCTGCTAACTGAAGCCGATCGATGCTGCCACTGGATGAACAGTGAGCATTGCTGGGGGGTTTGGATGAACAGTTCCCGATGGGGGTGGATGAACAGGACCCCGTGGTGTTGCCTCTGGATGAACAGGACCCTGATCGATCGAGCCGGTTGGGGCTGGATGAACAGGACCCCGTGGAGGGCAGGATGAACAGGACCACCCCGTGGAGGGCAGAATGAACAGTGGACGGTGGAGGGCTGGATGAACAGTAGCCCGTGGAGGGGT
The DNA here is from genome assembly GCF_018294505.1 of Triticum aestivum. Classification (NCBI taxonomy): domain Eukaryota; kingdom Viridiplantae; phylum Streptophyta; class Magnoliopsida; order Poales; family Poaceae; genus Triticum; species Triticum aestivum. The sequence continues at coordinate 177,354,362 of NC_057811.1, forward strand.
GGTTGAACAGGAGCCCGTGGAGAGGGCTGGTTGAATAGTAGCCGGTGGAGTAGCGCGTGGTGGAGGCTGGATGAACAGGAGCCCGTGGATGAACAGTCGCAGGTGGAGGCTGGAGGAGGTCGACGGTGGATGAACAGTAGCCCGTGGAGGCGGGAGGGGGTCGACGGTAGAGATGAACAGTGTCCCGTGGAGTCCCGTTTTGCGGTACGCCACACCCCTCCCGATGAACAGGACCCCCGTTTCGACCGTAACGCTCCAACACAAGTCTGTTTCCTCCGTTTTGCGGTACGCCACACCCCTCCCGATCAACAGGACCCCCGTTTCGACCATAGGAGGTCTGTTTCCTCCGTTTTGCGGTACGCCAGACCCCTCCCGATGAACAGGATCCCGTTTCAAACGTGGCCGGTCGAACACAAGGCCGTTTCCTCCGTTCTGCGGTACGCCAGGCCTCGTTTCCATCGGCTGTTCCGTCCAAGCCCTCCCGATGAACACGACGACGCATTCCGTGCCGACCCAGCCGGTTGGCTCCCCATGAACACGACGACGATGCTGTTTCTCCGTTCCGACCCAGCCATGTACACGAGCCCTAGCCGTACGTATGCACGAGTAGGCGTTCGAGACCCTGCCCGTATGTACGTACGTGGCCGTATTTTCTTTCTTGCACACTGGCCGCTGTACGTACGTGTACATGCTACGTGCGCGCCTCTACTACGACACGTGCGCGCCTCTACATCGACCAGTATGTACGTACACGTTCGCGACCTAAATGACAATGCTACGTACGCTTCGACCAGGAGGGTCCCGACTGTCAGGCACTTCCTTGCCTGCGAAGATGTAGCTGGTGGGTCCCAGCAGTCAGGGGGGCGAATCGTTTTTTTGCCCGGACGCACTTCCTTGCGTGTGAAGATGTAGCTGGTGGGTCCCAGTAGTCAGGGGGAAAAGTTATTTTCGTGAAATACAGTGGCCCGTCCGGTGGGTCCCAGCTGTCAGGTGGAGGAATCATTATTTTCCGCGTAATAAGGAGGCACTTCCTTGCTGCGGCCGTGGACCTAGCTGTCAGCCTCTCCACGTACAGTCCACGTCCGATGGAAGTCATTCCTTGACCACGTTGACCACGCCGCGCCGAGAGCACCATGGTGGTGGACGACGGCGAGGCCTAGGAAGGGGACGGAGGGGAGCCGGGGAAGACGCGGCAGTGGAAACCCGCGCGAAGAGGAGTACGAGGGTTCACTGGTTCGGCTGCGGTGTGAGGCTGCCGTCGCCGCAGGGCCTGGCCAGCGGTGGGAATAGTAGGGGGCGGTGAGGCCTCCGCGGCAGCATAGCCGGCCACGGGAGGCAGGAGCATGCGGCACGACCGGCGCTGCTTTGGGCGGCTGGAGCAAGAAGACTAGAGGTTGAAGAAGCACTACGGCCGTTGGATGGACATCGTACGGTCACTGGAGCTAGAATCATTCATATTGACAAAAGTTGACAAAGGCCCCCGTCCCAGTCAACTTAGTAGGCCCACAAGTCAGCCTCCCACCATGGTGGGTCCCAGCTAGCACGGGGAGTATTCATTTTTTGTGCGTAATAAGGAGGCACTTCCTTGCGTGCGAAGATATAGCTGGTGGGTCCGAGCTGTCAGCGGCGGTAATGTTTTTTTCGCGAAATACAGAGGCCCTTTCGGTGGGTCCCTGATGTCAAGTGGAGGAATCATTATTTTGCGCGTAATAAGGAGGCATTTCCTTGCGTGCGGCCGTGGACCCAGCTGTCGGCCTCTCCACGTACAGTCCACTTCAGATGCATGTCAGTCATTGACCACGTTGACCAGGCCGCACCGAGAGCATCAGGGCGGTGGACGACGGCGAGGCCTAGGAAGGGAACGACACGGAGGCAGGGAAGACTCGGCAGTTGTTTCCCACGCGGAGGGAGTACGACTGTATGAGGGTTTACTGGTTCGTCTGCCGTCGCCGGAGAATAACAGCAGGTGTGGGTGAGTAGAGGGATGGCTAGGCCAGCAATGGGAGTACGATGGGGCGGTGAGGCCTGCGCGGCAGCAGAGCCGGCCGCGGGGAGGAGGGAGCAGGCAGTCCCGCGAGCGCTTGTTTGAGCGGCTGGAGCAGGAAGAGCAGAGATTGAAGAAGCACGACGGTCGTTGGATGGCCATCCAACAGTCACTGCTTGTGCGTCAACCTTTTTTCTAGGAAAGCCTCAAATCTGTGGAAAATAGCATACAACCCATCTGCCATTATTTCTAATAATTTACAGCCCATTTGCTAATTATTAAGGTTTTTTTTGGAGCCCATATTCTTTTTGTTAGCATTACAGCCCATATTGTGGCCACAGTTAAAAAATTATACGAAATTTTGCATATTTCGGTGCGGTCCGAACTGTTTTTAATCCCAAAATTTCGACTCACATTCAAACTGATTTTAAAAATAAATGTATATCCATATAAAATCCAACAAATTCTCCACGCATAAAAATTAATGTAATTTAAAATCTCGAAATGAAAAAAAAAGATATTTGATACTAATTGCCGGTTTGATGTGTTTTAAAAATGTACAGCCCATTTCTCATTACTGATGGGCCATTCTCTTGGCCAGCCGAATGAAAGCTCTCCTCGTCTTGAAAGATTTGCAGCCCAACAGGCCTGACAAAGCGACTTACTTGGCAAATCACAAAAAAACTGGGCTGTGGCCGTGGACCCAGCTGTCAGCCTCTCCACGTACAGTACTCTTCCGATGGAAGTCGTTCCTTGACCATGTTGACCACGCCGCGCGGAGAGCACCACGGCGGTGGACGACGGCGAGGCCTAGGAAGGGGACGACGCGGAGCCGGGGAAGACGCGGCAGTGGAAGCCCGCGCGGAGAGGAGTACGAGGGTTCACTGGTTCGGCTGCGGTGTGAGGCTACCGTCGCCGCAGGGCCTGGCCAGCGGTGGGAATAGTAGGGGGCGGTGAGGCCTCCGCGGCAGCACAGCCGGCCACGGGAGGCAGGAGCATGCGGCACGACCGGCGCTGCTTTGGGCGGCTGGAGCAAGAAGACCAGAGGTTGAAGAAGCACTACGGCCGTTGGATGGACATCGTACGGTCACTGGAGCTAGAATTGTTCATATTGACTAAAGTTGACAAAGGCCCCCATCCCAGTCAACTTAGTAGGCCCACAAGTCAGCCTCCCACCATGGTGGGTCCCAGCTAGCAGGGGGAGTATTCATTTTTTTGTGCGTAATAAGGAGGCACTTCCTTGCGTGCGAAGATATAGCTGGTTGGTCCGAGCTGTCAACGGCGGTAACGTTTTTTCGCGAAATACAGAGGCCCTTTCGGTGGGTCCCTGATGTCAGGTGGAGGAATCATTATTTTGCGCGTAATAAGGAGGCATTTCCTTGCGTGCGGCCGTGGACCTAGCTGTCGGCCTCTCCACGTACAGTCCACTTCAGATGCATGTCGGTCATTGACCACGTTGACCACGACGCGCCGAGAGCACCAGGGCGGTGGACGACGGCGAGGCCTAGGAAGGGAACGACACGGAGGAAGGGAAGACTCGGCAGTTGTTTCCCACGCAGAGGGGAATACGACTGTACGAGGGTTTACTGGTTCGTCTGCCGTCGCCGGAGAATAACAGCAGGTGTGGGTGAGTAGAGGGATGGCTAGGCCAGCGATGGGAGTACGGTGGGGCGGTGAGGCCTACGCGGCAGCAGAGCCGGCCGCGGAGAGGAGGGAGCAGGCAGTCCTGCTGGCGCTTGTTTGAGCGGCTGGAGCAGGAAGAGCAGAGATTGAAGAAGCACGACGGCCGTTGGATGGCCATCCAACAGTCACTGCTTGTGCGTCAACCTTTTTTTAAGGAAAGCCTCAAATCTGTGGAAAACAGCATACAACCCATCTGCCATTATTTCTAATAATTTACATCCCATTTGCTAATTATTAAGGTTTTTTTGGAGCCCATATTCTTTTTGTTAGCATTACAGCCCATATTGTGGCCACGGTTAAAAAATTATACGAAATTTTGCATATTTCGGTGCGGTCCGAACTGTTTTTAATCCCGAAATTTCAACTCACATTCAAACTGATTTTAAAAATAAATGTATATCAATATAAAATCCAACAAATTCTCCACGCATAAAAAATAATGTAATTTAAAATCTCGAAATGAAAAAAAAGATATTTGAAACTAATTGCCAGTTTGATGTGTTTTGAAATGTACAACCCATTTCTCATTACTGATGGGCCATTTTCTCGGCCAGCCAAATGAAAGCTCTCCTCGTCTTGAAAGATTTGCAGCCCAACAGGCCTGAGAAAGCGACTTACTTGGCAAATCACAAAAAAAACTGGGCTGTGGCCGTGGACCTAGCTGTCAGCCTCTCCACGTACAGTACTCTTTCGATGGAAGTCGTTCCTTGACCATGTTGACCACGCCGCGCGGAGAGCACCACGGCGGTGGACGACGGCGAGGCCTAGGAAGGGGACAACGCGGAGCCGGGGAAGATGCGGCAGTGGAAGCCCGCGCGGTGAGGAGTACAAGGGTTCACTGGTTCGGCTGCGGTGTGAGGCTGCCGTCGCCGTAGGGCCTGGCTAGCGGTGGAAATAGTAGGGGGCGGTGAGGCCTCCGCGGTAGCACAGCCGGCCACGGGAGGCAGGAGCATGCGGCACGACCGGCGCTGCTTTGGGCGGCTGGAGCAAGAAGACCAGAGGTTGAAGAAGCACTACGGCCATTGGATGGACATCGTAAGGTCACTGGAGCTAGAATCTTTCATATTGACTAAGTTGACAAAGCCCTTCGTCCCCGTCAACTTAGTAGGCCCACAAGTTAGCCTCCCACCAAGGTGGGTCCCAGCTAGCCGGGGGAGTATTCATTTTTTGTGCGTAATAAGAAGGCACTTCCGGTGGGTCCGAGCTGACAGCGGGGGGAACGTTTTTTCGCGAAATACGGTAGCCCGTCAGGTGGGTCCCGGCAGTCAGGGGGCAAACGTTTTTTTCGCAAAATACGGTGGCCCGTCCAGTGGGTCCCTGCGGTCAGTTGGAGGAATCATTTTTTCCACGTAATAAGGAGGCACTTACTTGCTGCGGCCGTGGACCCAGCTGAGACTCTCCACGTACAGTATACTTCCGATGGAAGTCGTTCCTTGACCACGTTGACCTCGCCGCGTTCCGTTGCATGCATGCGTCCATGGGCGTGGTGCGTCCCCACTGTCAGCCTCTCACGTACAGTCATCTTCCGATGACTCTCGGTTGTTGAGCACGTTGACCACACCGTGCCGAGCGCACCCAGACTGGAACGACCCGGAGATGGGGAAGACGGGGCAGTGGAGTCGCATGTGATGCCCGGATAGTTTGACTACAGTAATTCCCTGCTAATGATGCCACGTCACCTCGGTTACTGTTGTTAATCCCGCCTTAGTTCGAATCCGGTCCAAATTCAAATTTAAATGTAAGTCAAAAATAAAAGTTTTCAAACATAAAATCTAAAATGTTCAACGTGTGACAAATAATCCCTTGATATTTGTCATGTCGGAACCAACCTCTTTTGATTTCCCCAAATGCCCCTGGGAATTAATTTTTGGTCCAACAACAATTAAATTGGCCTTTTCTATTTCTAAAAATGGTTAGACAACTCCTTTTGACCCCATACTTTTTTGTTCCATCTTAATATATTGTGTTGGAATTATGTGCCAAGTTTTGTTCAAAACAAAACTCATTTGTTACGAAAAGAAAATGCAAAGCTGAGGCTAAAGATGATAAACAGAAAAGATAAAGGCAAAACATCAAAAGGGGTAAAAACAGAAAACAGAACCCCCTCCCCCAGTGGGATTCGTGGCCCAGCCGGCCATTCAGCCGGTCAGGCCGGCCCACTCCCCGCACGCCCGCCTGGCCTATAGGCCACGCCACGCCCCGCTAACCCTAACCCACCCCCACTATCCCCACTTCCCCCACCTCTCGATCCACTCCGCTCCCTCTCCCTTGCCCGATTCTGGAACGAGCCCCGTCCGCGCCGTCGCCAGACCCCGCCGCCCTGCCTCGTCCCCGCAGCCCCTTCCTCGACTCCTCGCTCGACCCGATCTGGACGGCGCTCCGCTCCCGGCGCCGCCACGCGCCGCTGCCCGAGGACCTCGTCGCCCGGCACCGCTCCACCGTCGCTGCCTCGCCTCCACCTCGACGGCTCCAATGAGCCTCGCCCGCTTCTCTTCAACGCTGGTGAGGCCACCGGCCTCCTGCTCCCCTGCACTCCGTCGTTGATCCGACCACCGCGCCGGCGCACGCCTTTGACCACCGCACCGTATGTGTGCCGACCGTGCTCACCGCGGCCTCGCCCCGCCCGGCGTGCCGTCGCGTGTGCCCGTAGCCGCGCCAAGCCGCACCCGCCATGCTGCTCCTTCCCAGAGCGCTCGCACCTGCCGTGGCCCGCACCGCCGCAGCCTCCCCTGCTGCCTCCATCGCCTGCCCGCGCCGTTGCCGCCCGCCTCGCGCTCCACCCCGCGGCCGACGCCCTGCCGCTGCACCGCCGAGCCTGCTCTGCCATGCTGGCCGCTCGTCACGTCTGACCACACCCTCTGCCCTGCTCCGCATACCCCGCTGCCGGCCTCGACCATGGCCTTGCCGGGGCCAGGTCCGGCCACCAGGCCCCTGCCCCTCCCCTGTGCGCGTTCGTGCACAGAAGGGAGGTGGCATGAGCCACTTACAGGCGGGGCCCAGCCCCCTGTTAAACGAAAAGAAAAATGAAAATTAAATATATATACTAATTAAATAATTAACCTAATTAAGTTTGCTTAATTAACTTAATACTAATTAAACTGTTTAGTTAAACTCTAATGGAAGCTAACTCAATGACAGCAAGGACCCACCACCACTGTTCACTTTGACCGGTCAATGATGACTGGGCAGTTGACCCAGTCAACTGGCCCGCCCTGCCATACACTCGCTGGGTACACTTCTGGGTACCCATAGCCTTTTTCTTATTTATTTTCAAGATATAAATAATTCCAGAAAATGATTAAAACTTTGGAAATTAATATAAAATAATCTGTAAGTCGGATGAAAATGCTTTGTACATGAAAGTTGCTCAGAATGATGAGACGAATCCGGATACGTAGCCCGTTCGTCCGCCACACATCCCTAGCATAGCAAACACGCAACTTTCCCCCTCTAGTTCATCTGTCTGAAAACGCGAAACACCGGGAATACTTTCCCGGATGTTTCCCCCCTTCGCCGGTACCACCTCCTACCGCGTTAGGGCACACCTAGCACCGCGCATTGACATGTCTTCCATCGTCATGCTTATGTTTGCATTATATTTATTGTTTCTTCTCCCTCTTCTCTCGTTAGACACCAAGACCGACGCCGCTGCTACCCAGTACGACTACGGTGTTGACGACCCCTCCTTCTTGCCAAAGCAACCAGGCAAGCCCCCCCTTGATCACCAGATATCGCCTATTCTTCTCTATACTGCTTGCATTAGAGTAGTGTAGCATGTTACTGATTTCGGTTAATCCTATTCTGTTGCATAGCCTGTCATTGTTGCTACAGTTGTTACCCTTACCTGCTATCCTACTGCTTAGTATAGGATGCTAGTGTTCCATCAGTGGCCCTACACTCTTGTCCGTCTGCCATGCTATACTACTGGGCCGTGATCACTTCGGGAGGTGATCACGGGTATGTACTATATACTTTATATACATGACACATGTGGTGACTAAAGTTGGGTCAGCTCGTTGAGTACCCGCAAGTGGTTCTGACGAGGGGGCTGAAAGGACAGGTGGTTCCATCCCGGTAGAGGTGGGCCTGGGTTCCTGACGGCCCCCGACTGTTACTTTGTGGCGGAGCGACAGGGCAGGTTGAGACCACCTAGGAGAGAGGTGGGCCTGGCCCTGGTCGGCGTTTGCGGATACTTAACACGCTTAACGAGATCTTGGTATTTGATCCGAGTCTGGCCATTTGGTCTATACGCACTAACCAACTACGCGGGAACAGTTATGGGCACTCGACGTCGTGGTATCAGGCGAAGCCTTCGTGACGTCAGCGACTGAGCGGCGCGCACCGGATTGGACTGGAACGCCTGCTAGGCTAGGTCTGCTTCCGGCCGCGTTCGCAACGTGCAGGTGTGCAATGGGCGATGGGCCCAGACCCCTGCGCCATAGGATTTAGACCGACGTGCTGACCTCTCTGTTGTGCCTAGGTGGGGCTGCGACGTGTTGATCTTCCGAGGCCGGGCATGACCCAGGAAAGTGTGGCCGGCCAAATGGGATCGAGCGTGTTGGGTTATGTGGTGCACCCCTGCAGGGAAGTTTATCTATTCGAATAGCCGTGTCCCTCGTTAAAAGGATGACCCGGAGTTGTACCTTGACCTTATGACAACTAGAACTGGATACTTAATAAAACACACCCTTCTAAGTGCCAGATACAACCCGGTGATCGCTCTCTCACAGGTCGACGAGGAGAGGATCGTCGGGTAGGATTATGCTATGCGATGCTACTTGGAGGACTTCAATCTACTCTCTTCTACATGCTGCAAGACGGAGGCTGCCAGAAGCGTAGTCTTCGACAGGATTAGCTATCCCCCTCTTATTCTGGCATTCTGCAGTTCAGTCCACCGATATGGCCCTTTACACATATACCCATGCATATGTAGTGTAGCTCCTTGCTTGCGAGTACTTTGGATGAGTACTCACGGTTGCTTTTCTCCCTCTTTTCCCCCTTTCCCTTCTACCTGGTTGTCGCAACCAGATGCTGGAGTCCAGGAGCTAGAGATCCCGAGGATGATTCGACGTGGAGTTCGGCTTCGAGGAGTAGTTAGGAGGTCCCAGGCAGGAGGCCTTGCCTGTTCGATCGTTGCTACTTTTGTGCTAGCCTTCTTAAGGCAATCTTGTTTAACTTATGTCTGTACTCAGATATTATTGCTTCCGCTGACTCTTGTGTTTTCGAGCTTATGTATTCGAGCCTTCGAGGCCCCTGGCTTGTAATATAAAGCTTGTTTTATTTTAATTTGTGTCTAGAGTTGTGTTGTGATATCTTCCCGTGAGTCCTCGATCTTGATCGTACACATTTGCGTGTATGATTAGTGTACGATCAAATCAGGGGCATCACAAGTTGGTATCAGAGCCGACTGCCTGTAGGAATCCCCCTTTCCAACTCCTTGGCCAAAGTCGAGTCTAGTCATTGAAAAACTTTTACTAACATGGCTGTGTGGCTTACAGGCCCACGTCGCCATTGGGTGGTATTAGGATCTTTTACTCCTTGTCTATACTCTGGGACTCTGATCTCTCTTATATTCGGGTTAAGTGAATTTTGCTAAATCTAACATTAGGATCTCGTTATCACTTTCACCCGGAGAGCCCCTTATTACTGATGATCGTTTGCTGCACGTGAAGACCCTGAAGATACTCTCCGCTGATAACGCAAGAACTTGTGTTCATCGCTTTTGCGATTCCCTTTCATCGATAAACTCCTATGGATAACCACGTATACCCGCCATTCATACAATGTTTCCCAGTTGATCTTGTTATTACAAGATACCCCGAAATTCTCTCTGTTGTTCCGAGAATCCTTTGAGCTTACTGCCTTGCTGTTCTTTGTCACCTGAATACCCCTATGGATAATTCTCGCACTTACCGAGTATCCGCTCATCCCCAGTTGATTCAAGTATTTCACAAAAGTGTTCAAAATACCATTCGATCTTCCGAAAATCCTCAGGAGCCTTTTTGCTCTTGAAATTCTTGCTTACTTGCATTATGATTAATCTTAAGTCTCGTAATCTTATTGGCATCTCTTGTCATTATCATTTTGAGTCCGTTGATTCAATTTGTTGCGAATGCTCGCAATCCTCAATCAGAGCCTAGAATTCATCCTTCCGGCTCAGACGTCATTTGAAACGTGAACTGGTTATCGACCAATCAAATTGCCGTCGATTGTACCCCTAAGTCTATTCAACTTATCCATTCATAATCAGACCATTGGCTTCTGATCCCTTGATTTGGAAATGATAATTCCTTTGCATTTGAGCTTTGAATTACTTAGTTGTTTTTATATTCCGATGCCCTTTCGTTCCTTCTTCCTCTGATAGAGTACCGATACTCGCATCAGCTCCGTTGTAGACCACAAGACCCCTTTTTGGGTTATTATCCGACAGTGTCCTTCATATTCAATAACCTTGTGATCATTTCCATGGATATATAATGCCTTTGGTAATTTGTATCCTCTGCTTGATAACCATACTCTACTTTTGAGCTGGTGATTTTACTCTTGAAGTTTGAGGTATATGTTTCTAAGATGCCCCGATGGATTGAACCTATACCTTCCCTAAAAACCATATGAACCCGAAGGTTTTCACAAGCCATACCCTTCTGGTATTTTACCAGATAATTTTCTACCATACAACTTCATCGAATGCGAGAAGTGAATGAAAGGTTATGCATTGGAGAAGTGGGAGTCGACCTTGAACTTTGTGTTCATGCCCATGGACACGATGTAGATCTTATCATTAAAGCTTCTCTTAAATTAATTATTCCCTGGGTATAAGTTCATCTTATATCTGGGATCTGGCCTTTTTCAATCATGGTTCTGACCATGTTCTCCTTTAAAAACCATTTCTTGTGCAAGTTTAAGCACTTGTCCTCTGTAGAGCAATACCCCCGTCCAACCTCTACTTTGGTCTATCATCGAGTATTACCCCCTGGTATCTCGAGACTGCCAAGGAACTACTTAACTTCTTATGAGTTCTTCATCAACTAATATTCTTGCCGATTCCATTTTTCCAACGGGTTCTGAGTTGTTAGAACCCCTCAAGGACACCGATAAGTGAATCAATTCCGCACTCCAATTCAATAATCTAAGTAATTTTTGTTGCTTACGATTTTAATAATCCTTCAAGTCATTCCTAGCCTGCTCGGCTATGTCATTATCGTGCCGATTTTAACTGTGCTACCTGGACCTTTCCAGCGCACAAATTTCGACAGTGAGCTAATCTTGCGTCGATCTTCCTCGTCATATCACTTCTCCTTGAACAGCAAACTTGATTTTGAGTTTGTGTCCTACCCGTGGTTCCAATAACCTTTCGCTTTCATCATTCCTTTGACTTGATGTCATCGTCGATCAATTACATCTTCTTGAAAACCTCTCGACAAATGTGTCATGATCATCATCAACATTCCGAGCTCCTCAAGGATATCAATTGAATTCATGATGAGAAATACCATCCTTGACCTCGATGATTTGTGTTATCATCGACCACTCGATTGCCTTCCGTTCAAACACAAACTTGTTCGTGTTTTGTGTTATACCTTGAGATCCTTGCTATCCAGCATTTGTTCTTCTTTACCTTGGAGTATTACCATCTTTTATGTCAAGAATGTCGTGAGAATTTCACCACCCCTTAAGAATTCTTGATACAAGTAATACTTATTACCATCACCATTCTTTTCTCGGTCCCTGTGTTGTTTCTAACTGGAATACCGACAAATGGTCTGTGATGTGTAATTAAAAAAAAACTTCTAGCAACTCAATTGCTTTGAAGTTATTGGTCTATAGTTTCATTCTACGTCTATGGCTTAATGAATCGCCATTCTAACATTGTTTGTGCTACCTAAGTCCGTATTTCGGGTGCACCGTCAACCAATGTTCAATCGTGTATGTTTCCTCGAGCATACCTCATTATATCATTTGAACTGACAAAAGCTATCTCCTTGTACACATAATTGTGGAAATCCATCTTTTGGAAATCTCAATGGAATGTCGCTGAGTCCATCAGCCACCTCCTAACCCTCTCCTTAGTTTAATGATGAACTCTTGTTTCGGAACTTGCTTTCATAGTTCATTTCCCCGGGAATCATACAATGTCATCTCGTCAATTTGCGTTGCACCTTTTCTTCTCAGGCATCCCGTGTCTGAGGTATCTTGACACCAATCAGATCTAAATCTCAGTCAGATATGATGGTTGGAACATATTTTCAAGAGTTATAACATCTTTACATGACCGGGTAAGGTGATGTCATGCCTAGCACACCTGGCTGGAGCACCTAGTGTTATAGTTTCCTTTTCTGCAAGGTTATCCATTCATCCATGAGGAAATTGTAAGACTTATTCTACAAGTTGTTCCTGATGGATCCTTCCTGCATCCAAAGTCTGACCTTTGCTTGAAGTCCATGTCAATGCTATCTCGAAGCATGTCTGTGGTAATCCGATTTTTAATAAGAGCATTTGAAGCACAATGCTAAATTTTCTTTATCATTTATCCTAACACTGTTGTATGGGTAATATCATGAGATTCCTCCCCCTTACCTAAATGGTCTTCTACTTTCTATCCTATCATGAATATCATGCTCCGCTTGTCCTTGGGAAGGATATACCCCCGAAATATGTGTGTATACGCATTTTCATTTCCATTGTTCTGTTTAAACTTGATAATCGCATTTTCCTTTCCATTGTCTTGTTTAACCTTTCTTGTAATCTGACTTAACTGAGTAGTGATAATTCCCTGCTTAGTAAACACCTCGTTGTACAACTCTCTCAGTAAGACCCTGTTACTTTTGTTGATGACATTCCGGTAACCACCGATGGACGAGAACTTTACCTACTGGTCCACCTCGTTTCAACGAGCCAGAAAATGGTTATCTTCGTCCCTCGCCCTTGGTACCAACGATGTTGCCAACATAACTGACCTGTTATTCTCTGACGTGCCTTGCTTACATGATCGTGCAAGACGTCACCCCTCTTCCTACTTTTTACCCACATGGTGGGCCCATAACCCACAGTTCCATAGGATCGAAACCTGACTCTTCTGTACACCCCTGTTCGCAAGGTTGTTCCTCGCGCGTGGCCTCGTATGTAACTCATGGACCACCTTCCTAGTGATCTATTCTGGTATCAGACACAATACTTATTCTCATTGCTGTGTACCCCTTCCACACTCTGTTTCAGGCAACGAACGATTGCCTATCCACTTGAAAATTCTTGTTGCACCTTCTTACCTTGCTCTCGATTTGTTTTATTTGTTCAACTCGAGAGAAACTCATGTGTTCATTCATGGGATAACCCCCCAGATGATTACCCATATAGCATTCTAATGTTGTCATGTTGCCCCTTACTTATTATTAAGTACAATGGAGTTCCCGAAGGAAAGGATGAATTCACCATGATGACCTTAAGAAGAGAAATGAAGACGTCAATGTAATGGATCGACCTCTTCGAGAAGAGCAACCAAAGACGAGAAGATCCGTTAGAATTTCGTAACCAGAACTTTCCCCCTTACCCCCCTCTTAAATCTCGGGACGAGATTTCTTGTAGTGGAGGAGAATTGAGACGCCCGGATAGTTAGACTACAGTAATTCCCTGCTAATGATGCCACGTCACCTCGGTTACTGTTGTTAATCCCGCGTTAGTTCGAATCCGGTCCAAATTCAAATTTAAATGTAAGTCAAAAATAAAAGTTTTCAAACATAAAATCTAAAATGTTCAAAGTGTGACAAATAATCCCTTGATATTTGTCATGTCGGAACCAACCTCTTTTGATTTCCCCAAATGCCCCTGGGAATTAATTTTTGGTCCAACAACAATTAAATCGGTCTTTTCTATTTCTAAAAATGGTTAGACAACTCCTTTTGACCCCATACTTTTTTGTTCCATCTTAATATATTGTGTTGGAATTATGTGCCAAGTTTTGTTCAAAACAAAACTCATTTGTTACGAAAAGAAAATGCAAAGCTGAGGCTAAAGATGATAAACAGAAAAGATAAAGGCAAAACATCAAAAGGGTTAAAAAAAGAAAACAGAACCCCCTCCCCCAGTGGGCTTCGTGGCCCAGCCGGCCATTCAGCCGGTCAGGCCGGCCCACTCCCCGCACGCCCGCCTGGCCTATAGGCCACGCCCTGCTAACCCTAGCCCACCCCCACTATCCCCACTTCCCCCACCTCTCGATCCACTCCGCTCCCTCTCCCTCGCCCGATTATGGATCGAGCCCCGTCCGCGCCGTCGCCAGACCCCGCCGCCCTGCC